>NC_088921.1:32210000-32475000 GCF_038396675.1 Hydra vulgaris
ACAATTCAGCTTTGTCTTTAGGTGAGGTGACAAAGCCTGAACCATACAAGAGAGGTAGTATTATAGATTTGCCCATATTATTGATATTATTAAAGATTCTCCAGAAGTCACGAGAGCCTAATTTTTGAGATGAGATGCGAGATTTCATGACCTAAGAATAGAGGGCTTTGGCAGACGTCTGTTTTCCGGAGAATTGTTTTGCTGATAAATATTATAGTAACTGTTTTGATTGGCAATTGCAGCAGCACAATGTGAGGAAAACCATAGAGGAGAGTAAGGCTTGACCTGGAATTGTCGAGAGGGAACAAAAGATTCCATGCCAGCCTGAATCCACGAAGTTATGTAAGAGGCACATTTGTTGACAGGAAAACAAAAGATTTCTACCCAAGGGCCATCACAAAGAAAATCACGGAAAGAATCTCAGTCAGCTTTACTGTAGTTGTAAAAGGTTTGATAATAGGGGGATTCGGGTGATGAAGAAGCATGAGATATTAGTTTTAGAGAGATCAAGCTGTGATCAGAAGCACCTAAGGGTGAATGTGGAGAAACTGAGCACTGACTAGGATCAGAAACAAGACATAAGTCGAGTAGAGAAGGTAAATGATTCGGGTTGTCAGGAAAGCGAGTTGGAAAGTTGACTATTTGAGTTAGGGATTGAGAAAGGCAAAAGCTGTGGGCTTTAATGCCTAGAGAATCACTGACACTAGAGCCAAGCCATTCAGAGTGGTGAGCATTAAAGTCACCGACAACAACTATATTAGCTGATGGATAAAGAGAGAGGGCTTGGTCAATATGATCAGAAATAACTTCAAAAAGAGTGCAGTCTTGAGATGAAGGAGAGCGATATAGAACAAAGAGAAAGGCAATAGAGTGAGGTGGTGCTAAGCGAAAGCACATGAATGAATAGTCTGTGGATTCAAACCTAGTTTCTCGACAAATGGGTGAATTCTTACAAATGTAAATGCCCAGGCCAAGCATGTGACTATTGGAGGCTTTACGAATTAAAGAAAGATAACCATCAACACTCAGACCACAAGATGAGATAGCTGAACTCAAATTAGTCTCACAAAGAGCAGGTCTGGTGAACTTTGCAAGAGATAAGACTCCACAGAAAAAAGTTACATCGAAGACCACGAATATTAGTGAATGAGGTTTAGAGAACTTGGTGATGATGATGGTTTTTTGTGTTTTATAGTTTTTGGTACTTTAGTCATTTTTAAATTAGATTGAAGAACTTGACTCAAAGCATAGATAGTACTCAGAACACTGTTTAATAGCCCAAGCAATTGCCTCATTACTACTAATAAACTCTAAGCCGTAACAAAGGGCTCCAAATGTGGCCTCCGCAATGCACACCAAAAGTACAAACAGGGACACCATCCATGCGCAACATGGCACTGTTAATACTTTGATATTTTTCAGCTGTTGATGAAATTAACTCTCTGAGAGCTACCACAGAGTTCAGCCAGCCAGCCTCAGAACCATAAAACTGAGTTTTAGAGCTGTACCCACATTAGGAGATAATAGAATGAGTTGCCTGGTCATAAAAATAGAGACACAAGCAAAACCCATGCATTGAGTCAGGAAGATCCAGCATTGAACATCCTAAACTGGAAACAATGTATTAAAAATACATCTGTGCCAGCCTAATAGATGAAGAAGGGGTGCGAGGCTGGTCAACAGATAGAATCTGTTTACCCCTTAATTTATCTATATATATATATATATATATTTAAATATATACATATTTATACATATATATATATATATATATATATATATATATATATATATATATATATATATACATATATATATATATATACATATATATATATATATATATACATATATATATATATATATATATACATACATATATATATATATATATATATATATATATATATATATATATATATATATATATATATATATATATATATATATATATATATATACACATATATTACAGGTTTTTCGATATTTTTTTTTTAAAGTTTTTTTATAAAACAATTTACAAAAAATTTACAAAAATTTAAATTAATTTAACCCTTACAGGTTTTATAGAAAAAAAGGCTCCCCTAAAATTTTAACTTATTATCTTGAAGCATTCTAAAACTATAATTATTTGAAAAATTAATGTCTTAGCCTATTTTGAGCAATTTATTGTGTTTTTCAAAAAGTCTCATTTTCAATTCCATATAAATAAAAAACCAATTATCTTAAATACTTAAAATCAATCTGATGGCAGTAATCTACCTCAACTTTCGAAAAAATAAAAATTTATTTACAAAAATAATTATTTTTAGCCATCTTGGACTTCAAAGTTATAAAAAAAACACTTTAACGAAAAAAATTTAATATTAGTAAAGCAAATGAAAGCAGAATACACAAGCAATTGTAAAAACTATGTTACTTTGTGAGAATATAGGCGGTAGTCATAATTCATGATAAGTTTTGTAATATTGGATTCAAAATTATAGAAGTTAGACTACCCCAAAAAAGGCCTCCAGCCTTAAAATGGTAAAAATAGGTTCATTTTAGAACTGAAAATTACCCAGATGTCCAGTAAATTTAACACTTGAAACTTTTAGGAACGTATTTTCAATATAGGAAGTAGAATTACAGAAAAAGTAATTTTGGGATTTCTTTTAGCTGCTGAGATATCTGAACTTAAACTTTCTATCATAATAGGATTCTGGAATTCACATTCAACCATTTCGAATTTGTTATATAGCCAATATCTTTAAAACCAATGAACATTTTAATGTAAAAATTTGTTCAATTATTCTTTTATAAACAAGGAATTTAAAAATAACTTAAAAGTTAATTATTTTTAAGTGGAGTTAAAAAAGTAGTAGACAAAAATTACTTCATTTTATGATGATGCAATCTTTATTTTAAGTTATTAAATACATATGATGCAATTATATTTTATTAATTTTGATAAATGAAATAATATTTTTAAATAAAATAATAAAAAATCTTAAAACTAAAAGTTAAAACGAGTAACAAAAAATGAGGAGTTTTACTAAACCTTGATTGCAATTAAACTTTGTTTACTCAAATGGTTGACAAAAGAGTTATTCAATGCTTTACGGAAGATAAAAAATTGCTTGCATGGAGATGTGATATAACTGTAGTTCTATATGTTTTAATCATGAAAAGATGAAAACATATAGTTATGAAACTACATAAAGACATTGTTGTGACCCATATAAAGTTCATAAAACTAAAGCATTTAGTAAGTAATAGTTGAAAATTTACACAAACTTAATTTTCTGCAAATATTTTTATAGTTAAAAATTATTTTCTAATTTTTTTGTTATTGCTTTATGTTAATGACAAAAAAAATTGTGATGGACGTGTTTAACAAGCTTTAAGTTTATACAAGGTTTTATATTTTTGATAAAAATTGCAATAATTGTATTGATTGGTTTTCTTATCTTGAATCTCTATGGTCAATCAATGAAAAAACTGCTTTAAGAATGAAGCTATGACCGGGTCAAAAACTCAGAAGAACTTGTAGTAATAATGATGAAACTATTGAAAACAATAGAATCAATGATGAAACCAATACATTATACATTCCAGCTGGTTCTGAAATTGCTAATAAAACATTCAGGATATTGGGTTGTTCTCTATTAAAATCAGTGTCTATTTGAGACAGACCCAGTGATGGAAAAAAAAAGTATTATAGCACAAGATACAGTCCAAGGATTCCATTGGAATAATAGCCGAGCAACAATACATCCATTCGTTATATATTATAAAGATTTTGAAAATAAACTCAAACCAATAAACTATTGCATAATATCTGACTGTATGCAATACAAATACTGTTAATGCACTTTTAGCTAGAGTTTTAGAAGATATAAAAATTGTCTTGCCAAATTTGACCTTATGTTATTACTTTAGCGATGGAGAAGCAAGCCGATGCAAAAACTATCTATGTCATCATTTTCAAGACCATGGAATACGTGCAGAGTGGCATTTTTTTGCAACAAGTCAAGGTAAAAGTTCATGTGCTGGCATCAGTAGGACCGTAAAATGGCTTGTAGCAAGGGCTAGCCTGCAAAATAACCAAATATTATCTGTCACTGAAATGTTTAAATGGTGTACTGAAAATATAACAAGTATTAAATTCATTAGTATTTCTAAAACTAATATAACAGATCATATAGAAAATGCTAACCTTAGTGACTGCTATTACAATTCTTAAAGATTTCCAGGAATGTGTTCACATCACTGTTTTATACCATGTAATGATGGGAAGCAAAATATATTCCAGGATGCAAATCACAAAGGTGATTTGCATGCTGGAATATATTTTGCATGTGTCTATGATAATGAATGGTACATTAGAACTGTACAAGAAATTACAGATGATTCAGATATTTATATAAAATTTATGCAACAAAATAGAGTAAAATTTAAATGACCCAGGCGAGAAGACAAATGTGGGTTCCTGTAGTAAATGTTTTAGCAAAAGTAAATATTCTGGTTGCACAATGTCAATCAGCAAGAAGCTATCAAATTTCTGAGCAAGAATTTGAAGAAATATCATTAAGTTTTAGTTTCAAATTTATTTATATATTGAAAAATATTTTTTTTAGTTTCAAATTTATTTATATATTGGAAAAATAAGCCTTTATGTACAGATATCTTAAATTTAAAATTTATTTTTAAATTCCTTGTTTTAAAAAGAATAAATAAACAAATTTTTACATTAAAATGTTCATTGGTTTTAAAGATATCGACTATATAACAAATTTAAAATGGACGATTTGAATTCTATTATGATAGAAAGTTTAAGTTCAGATATCTCAGCAGCTAAAAGACATCCCAAAATTACTTTTTCTGTATTTCTTCTTCTTATATTGAAGATACATTCCTAAAAGTTTCAAGGGTTAAATTAATTAGACATCTAGGTAAATTTCAGTTCTAAAATGGACCTAATTTTACTATTTTACAAGGATGGAGGCAAAATAATATAATTTTCACAACTGCATGTGTATTCTGCTTTCATTTGCTCTATTATTATTGAAATTTGTTCTTTAAAGTGTTGTTTTTTTTAAACTTTTAAGTCCAAGATGGCCAAAAATAATTGTTTTTGTAAAATAAACTTTTATTTTTTCGAAAGTTGAGGCAGATTTCTGCCATCAGATTGATTTTTAAGTATTTAAGATAATTGGTTTTTTATTTATATGGAATTGAAAATGAGACTTTTTGAAAAACACAATAAATTGCTCAAAATAGGCTAAGACATTAATTTTTCAAATAATTATAGTTTTAGAATGCTTCAAGATAATAAGTTAAAATTTTAGGGGAGCCTTTTTTTCTATAAAACCTGTAAGGGTTAAATTAATTTAAATTTTTGTAAATTTTTTGTAAATTGTTTTATAAAAAAACTTTAAAAAAAAAATATTATCGAAAAACCTGTAATATATGTGTATATATAGACATGTATGTATGTATGTATGTATTAGGGTTCATTATCGAAATTGCAAATTTCAAAAATTTTCGATTAAAACGGTACCAATATACTTTTTTTTTCTTCGAAATCTATAAAAACTTATGAAAATAATCGAACTAGCCAAATTAATTTCAGAAATAAAAAAGGAATTTCGAAATGTTAAATTAATTTCGAAATAAAAAATTGAACTTCGAAAAGTGAAATTAATTTCGAAAGAAAAAACAGAATTTCGAAAAGTGAAATTAACTTCGAAAAAAAAAAGTGTATTTCAATAACTGAAATTAATTTCGAAAGAAAAATCAGAATTTCGAAATGTGAAATTAACTTCGAAAAAAAAAAGTGGATTTCGAAAAGTGAAACTAATTTCAAAAAAAAAAAAGAATTTCGAAAAGTGAAATTAATTTCGAAAGAAAAATAATAATTTCGAAATGTGCAATTAATTTCGAAAAAAACGAAACAATATTTGATAACCTAAATTAATTTGGAAAATAAAATTAGATTTTTGAAAAGTTTATTTAATTTCTGGAAGAAAAAAAAAAAAATTTTGGAAAGTTAAATTTATTCCAAAAAGTAATTTTAATACATTATATTTTATTTGCATAATAGTATTAAAATAACCGGGCGCCTAAATAATTTACCATGGGGTGTTTCAGCAGGTAGACCTTCTATTATACATATATATAAATATATAAATATATATAAATATATATACATATATAAATATATATATATATATATATATAAATATATGTATATAAATATATATATATAAATAAATATATATATATATAAATATATATATATAAATATATATATATATAAATATATGTATATAAATATATATATATATAAATATATATATATATATATAAATATATGTATATAAATATATATATATATAAATATATATATATATGTAAATATATATATATAAATATATATAAATATATGTATATAAATATATATATATATACAGAGCCGGAAGCAGCTTTTTTTGGTCTTTGAGATAGCTAACTTCCAAACATGAAGCAAACGCCAAACATTTATATGTTTATACTTATATAAAATAAGGATGCTTTGCAAAAAATTGCGATTATTGGAGGCTGGGAACAAATAAGCCCCAAAATTTGTGGCCCCACCTGTCCCAAACGTGAGAGCAACAAGTTGATGAAATATTTTTTGTACTATTCTCAACTAGACTTATATTCATTGACAAATTTTAAGTTTCATAGTATTATCTTTCAGCGTTCAAAAATAATGACTATATAAACTTTACAATCCCCTCAATTGAGGGGGGTTCTAACTTTATATGGTCATAATTTTTGAAAGCTAAAATATTTTACTATGAAACTCAAAATCTATCGATGAATATAAGTCTAGTTAATAATAGTACAAAAAATATTTCATAAATTTGTTGCTCTCACGTTTGGGGCAGGGGGGGGGGGGGCACAAGTTTTGGGGCTTTTTAGTTCCCAGCCTCCAATCATCGCAATTTTTTTCAAAACATCCTTATTTTAACCACAAGATTTAAACGATGACCAGCACATGGAATCTTAAGAACATTATCATCAAATTTATTTACTGCAGAGAAAATGTTTGCACCTGAGTCAGTAACTAGTGCAAAAATCTTATTACTGATTGACCATTCACTGAAGATTTCGTTTAACGTATTAAGTAAATATTCAGCTGTTTTCACTTCAGACATAAACCTAAGATCCAGGTTTCGGTCATACATAATCATATTTTTGTCAATAAAATGACAAGTCACACCGAGGTAGCTGTTTTTACTCAATGATGACCAAACATCACAAGTAATTGTAATGAAATGACATCCCTTCAATTCTAGCATTAAAATTGAACTTAGATTGTCCGTAATTGATGGAATTAATTTTTTGCTCGTCGTATTTATGCATGGCATTTTGTAGCTTTTGTTTAACTCACTAACTAAATTTACAAAATCTGGATGACGTACTATCGAAATCGGCTGATCAGTACCAACAATAAAGTTTATCAACAACTTGTTTAATTTTTTATGACCAGTCTCTTGAAAACAATTTTCATTACCGCTCTCAATATCGGATATATCGTCATCGTTGAGTAAAATTGTTGATTTTTTAGATATTTTTCAATTAATGCAATGATCAATTGATAAATGGGATTGCATTGAACTGGTCGAACTGCTGTAAGGTAGAATCTTATAACATATACTGCATTTTGTTTGATTCTTTTGGTCTTTTTCAAAATATGTCCAAACGAAGCTTCGTTTTCTTATTCCTTTCTTAATAACGGATTTATTTGTTTTTGACATGTTTATTCAAACTAAAAAGCAAGTAGTTTTTTTACTCGTACGCATATATTAAGTATTAATAAATTAGCATCTTATGTTATTAGTAAATGTGTAACACATGTTACTTCACTTTGGTTACCGAGCGATTAAGGAGATTATTATAACTTTAGTTATATTTTAGAGTTATGTAACAAAAAGATTGCTAAGGTGTAAATATAATTGTTTGAAATCGTTGTAAATCTCATCTAAATAACCACTAGAGAGTAATTAGCCGTTTACGTTGCAACAATGATTTCATAACTTGCGTTAGAGGCCCTTAGGGAATTGCACATTATAACTTTTAAACATCATAATTATATCATTTAGGAAAAGTGCACGAACTTTTATGTAAATTCTAAATCTAAAGTTTAAACTTAAGTTATGCAAATTTAAAATTAAAAAGTGTTTAAACTAGTGTTGCTATCGACTTTGACTAAATCGATTAAAAGTCTATTAGTCGACTTTGAAAAATCTAATAGCGGATCTAATCGACTTTGGATTATCTACTAATCGACTAAAAGTCGATTTAGTCGAATAATAGTACTTATACATGCATTTCTAATATCTTTTTATTTGATTGAACATTATAAATCTTTTTAATTTTATTTTGTTTATCAAAAGCAAATATGACTGTTGAATAGAATGTAGTTTTTTCAAAGCCGGAATATAATATTTGCCCCCTTCCTTTCATATTAAATTAAAAAATTAAAATATAGTATCTCCCTCCATCCCAACAACTTCTCTCCTAATCCAGCACTAAGTTTTTTGTTTACTCTGTTGAAGTTCTATTAAGGGTTTGAGGATTTCAGCAACTTCCAAAAAAATTACTTTTAGTTACCAGTACCGGTATCTGCAGTCACTTGAGAACAACTAAAAGTACTCAAGAGTAACTTATAATACACTGAAAGTAGCTTCACAATGTCTTCAGGTAATTATGTATGGTAACTAGAATTAAATTCCGCCTAAGTTAACAATTCGTAATGTTAACAGTAAGTAACTTGCCGAATCTTAGTTCTAACATAGTATCTAAAAAATAATATACAAACAACCAGGCCTGAAAAGAGGTTGGGAAAGATTCATTGGGTGTGTGTTTGTAAAACTAATATTATTTTCATCTTACACTATTTTTGTATACTTTTTCTCTATTTTTACTATACTAACATTTTATTTATATTATTTTTTCATTTCTTCAGTATTTTTATAAATAATAAATAATCAAATTTACAAATTTCTTTTTTCGATATCCCAATTAATTTAAATCCAAAATATTGTTAGTTAGCTTCTGTATTTCTGGGTTTACGACTAATCATTTAACGAGGGCTTGCCAAAAAATGGTTTTTCCGCATGCTTTTTGGCATCTGCCTTTTTATAGTCCAAAGATTTTTGCTGACGGCCCTGCATTATTAAACAACTTCATAACATGTGACAATAATTATTATATTAAAAAACTTTATAGTTATGTATTGTTTTTTTGTTGTTTTTTTTAGTAGTCTTTGCATGCGATTATTAAAAAGATTTTCATACAATATCGATACAATATACAGTGCTGATTCGTTCCATTCTTTAACTAGGGCTCTAAAGATAATTAAATTGTGAGAACCTTCATATCTAAATAGTTTATTTTAAAACTTATATTTACTTTTATTTTACTATTTTAGACTTATATTTGTTTTATATTTATCAAGAAATCAAAAGGAATTTTCCAGAATATTAAATCATTTAGACCTAGCAAAATTTATCCTGCGTGGCGTTCATATTGTTTTGTTTCATTAATATTAAAGTTGTATAATTTAAAAACATATAAAACAGACTTAAATTACTTGATTTCTTTTATTACTCCCCCCCCCCCCTCACATTTCAACTAAATCGGCTTTTATTTGACTTAGCCGATTTCAAAAAAGTGTTAGTCGTTCAAACTATAATTTCAAAAATTTTAATATAAGTTCAAAAGTCAACTTTGGTTGACTTTTGAAAATATATTAGTCGACAGTCGAACTTTTTATTAACATCACTATAGTGATGTTATTAGTGCTAGTTGTTATTAGTGCTGTTATTAGTGTAACTAGTGCACTAGTTTAAATATAGTTTAACCAAATATAGTTTTGAATTTTATTTTGGATTAGAAGTTCAAATTTTTTTTATTTAATATTGAATGAAGATGCTTTTAAGCATCTTTATTCAATAATTGTAATAAAGATGCTTAAAAGACTTTTCCAGAATATTAAATCATTTAGACCTAGCGAAATTTATCCTGCGTGGCGTTCATATTGTTTTGTTTCATTAATATTAAAGTTGTATAATTTAAAAACATATAAAACAGACTTAAATTACTTGATTTCTTTTATTACTCCCCCCCCCCTCACATTTCAACTAAATCGGCTTTTATTTGACTTGGCCGATTTCAAAAAAGTGTTAGTCGTTCAAACTATAATTTCAAAATATAATTTCAAAAATTTTAATATAAGTTCAAAAGTCAACTTTGGTTGACTTTTGAAAATATATTAGTCGACAGTCGAACTTTTTATTAACATCACTATAGTGATGTTATTAGTGCTAGTTGTTATTAGTGCTGTTATTAGTGTAACTAGTGCACTAGTTTAAATATAGTTTAACCAAATATAGTTTTGAATTTTATTTTGGATTAGAAGTTCAAATTTTTTTTATTTAATATTGAATGAAGATGCTTTTAAGCATCTTTATTCAATAATTGTAATAAAAGTGAAAATTTAAAAAACCATACATTAAAAATTTACAATTTAAATTGTAAACAAAAACACTTAAGTAGCTTTTGCTATAGGTAGGTTTTATTCATTTTGAGAGAGCTAATATTTTATATAAAACATTTCACTGTGTAGATGTAAGGGGTCATTTGCAAATTATGTCACGCAAAAAACTTTTCATACCCCCCTCCTTTTCCACAAAATGTCACAAAATATCAACCCCCTATCTTATCCTGAGGTTTCTAATCCCTGCAATAGAACTGTTGGGGTTCTAATCCCTGCAAAAATATTTCGAAGCAAATTTTAAAATTTCGAAAGTGAAAAATTGTTTCGATATTATTTTTAGAATTTTGAAATCACAAACATATTTCGAAGCAAATTTTAGAATTCCGAAAGTGAAAAACTGTTTCAGTGTTATTTTTAGAACTTCGAAATCGAAAAATTATTTCAAAGCAAATTTTAGAATTTCGAAGATGAAAAATTGTTTCGGTAATATTTTCAGAATTTCGAAATCGCAAAAATATTTCGAAAGAAATTTTACAATTTCGAAAGTGAAAAATTGTTTCGGTAATATTTTCAGAATTTCCAAATCAAAATAATATTTCGAAGCAAATTTTACAATTTCAAAATGAAAAAATCGTTTCAATACAAAATTAATTAGTTTGAAATTATTTCGAACGAAACAAAAATAGAGTTTCGAAAACTTTTTTTTTAATCAAAAATTCAACTTTTGCTTTCGTGAACAACCTTAGTATGTATGTATGTATGTATGTATGTATGTATGTATGTATGTATGTATGTATGTATGTATGTATGTATGTATGTATGTATGTATGTATGTATGCATGTATGTATGCATGTATGTATGTCAGGTGTGGATTCAGCATTTTTTGATGTTTGAGATAAAAAAAAATCTATATGTTTATACTTATATCAAATAAGGATGCTTTGCAAAAAATTGCAATGATTGGAGCCTGGAAACAAAAGCTCTAAGCTTTTAGCTACACCTGCCCTAAATGTGAGAACAACAAGTTGATAAAATATTTTTTTTACTATTCTTAACAATTTTATATTAACCAACAAACTTCGACAAAAAAAAACTCACCTAATAATCTCTTAGCGTTCAACAATTATGACCTAATAAAATTTGCAATCCTCTTAAATTGAAGGGGGGTTCAAACTTTTTATGGTCTTTTTATGTTTTTAAATTTTAGCTACACCTGCCCCCAAATGTTTTAAAAAATTTGGGGCAGGTGTAGCTAAAATTTTAGGGCTTTTTATGTTCCCAGGCTCCAATCGTTGCAATTTTTTGCAAAGCATCCTTATTTGATATAAGTATAAACATATCTGAATAAAGTTTTTGGGCAAAATTTTAAGGCACATTAAAAATATTACTGTGACTGTGCCCCCTTAACTGCCTCCGCCCCTACCCCTAACTCAAACTATATATATAGTTCAAATTCAAACATTAACCAAGATTCAGATAAAATCACGCTCAAATCATGGTTAAAAGTTTTGGTTTGTAATCCATAATTCATAAAATTTTAACAGTGATACAGGCCTGCATTGTAGGGCTCAAAAGAGTTGCCAGGTATTAGTGCTACTCTGACTGTTTTTAACGCTGACTTATACGGACCAACCATCTATCATTTTGGCTTACAAAATAATTGATAGTTGGTTGCCCTTCTATGAAAAGTCAGAAGAGAAGTAGGAGGGGCATTGATGTTAAATATTAAATTTATTGTAAATAATTATGCAAAAAATGAGATGTTTAGAGTTAAAATAAACTATAAGTTAAATTGCAAATTTTTGGGGATAACATAATAATAATAGCCTTTAGGACTATAGGAAAGGATATCAGAACTTTTAAAACTTTTAAATCATTATGAGCCTGAAATTGAAAATCTGACCTAATTGAATAACTTATACAAGAATATGACTATGTGAAAATCTGATTACAAAATTTACTGAAGGCAAAGCTAACTTAGGCTTCAAATTAAAATGGTCAAAAATTGGTGATGTGATTTATGGACGACCCCTTATTTAAAAATGATTACTTGACAAATGTACTTTTATTGTTTTTATAAAAGTAATAATGTTATGTATAATGTATTGATTTGCAAAAAGGTTTGCCATCCAAGTGGTTTTTTTTTATTAAAGTTTTGTAATTTTTATTAATTTATGAAGATTTTGAGTGATAATATTGTAAGCTTAAATAATGTTTATATTATGTGTACATTGTCAGTATTATCATAACTTCAATAAATTATAATAACAAAAATTAGCTCTAATTAGAAATCAGTTTTAAAACTTTTTTGATTTAATTATATGTTAATTAACCAAAATAATTAATTGATCAAAATAAAAAAATAATAAACTTTCATTTAGTTGATTGTTTACTGTCATTTTCTTTTCCATCTCCAAAAGGTTACTTATGTAATTAACTATTTCAGTTAACTATTAACTCGAAACTTTTAAGGCAAAAACAAAACAAACCATGAAAGATAGGAAATGACCAAAACATACATCCAAGTTGAACATAATCTAGACTCATCTGCTGAGGACATTGACTCTCTCTCACTTTGGAGAAAACACCTATTTATACTCTAGATTTTGATAGGATTGATTTTTCCTTCCTAACTCTTACAATTCTTATTCAGGATAGTCTTAGTTCCAGACAGAAATACAAAAACACATTTGACATCTCCATTGGTAGCAAAAAAAAAAAGATGGTTAGCAGTGGTAGAAGAGCATAGCACCACAATATTGTAATATTATTCTGAGTAATATTGTCTATATTGCCCAGAGCTATTTTAAAGTGCTAAAAAAAAATCATAAGATAAAGTTCACTGCTTTAATTTGTTTTATATTCTGTAACTTGTTAAAAACTGATGCATTTTGCATTCTGTAAATATTATTCAATGCATGGTAATTTAACTAATAAATGATAATTTAAATCATGAATCAGTTTTATTTGATATAAAAGTCAGAATTTGACTTTCAATTAAACACAGTTCAATTAAATAAGTCCAAATTTGTCTAATATATTATAGCATAGTTAATAATAGAATAAGAATGAGAATTAATGGCCTTCAAAGTAACTTTTCAATCTGAATCTTACCTCTGACACCAGACTCTATTAGCTTTTTGTGAGACTAATTTGAATTCAGCTGCTTCATATTCAGATCTCAGTGTTGGTGGCTGTTGTCCTTTGATTTATAAAGACTCAAATAGTCACATGCTCAGCCTGAACATATACTTGCACAATCCTAGGAACTAGAGTTCACATTTGGAAATGCCAACCTAAAAGTATTTGAAGTCAGTAAAAAAATGCCCACCTCGTTTCTATGCTTTATGGTAAGACCTTTGAATCAAATTTTTTTCGCCAACCTGATGCTGACCGCAAGAAGATTGTGTTTTTTTTCTTCCTAATTCTGAGGGTAGCTTACATATCAATTTACCCATTTATCAAAAAATTAGGTTTGAATCCTCTGATTATTCTGTTTAGCAACTATTTACTTAACCATTTTCCCCTTTATTGTTTATCTCCATTCCAGGGCTGCATTCTTTTTGATATTATTTTTGACTAAATTAACCAATTTAATCAAATAAGCCATTTCACTTTATTCTTTACCCAATACTGTTCTTCAGGCATTAGGTTTTAGAGACTTTTAAGAAATCTTGTACAGCGTTATCAACAAAGACAAATCTAATATTCCATCTCTAATTCATGGGTCTGATGTCATTACTTTTTTCAAGGATATAGTGGAACTATTTGCAAAAAACCTTTCCGCTAATTTATCTCTTGAATCTAATGACCACACTCTTCCTGTCATATCAGAGAAACAGGTTAATCAATTTTTACACATTCATATTATTTCTGTGACCATTATTTATCACTTAAATTCTTTTTGTGGTCACAATTCAGCCTGTGGTCAACATTTTAGACAAAGTTTTACAAAAGTGTTCTTCAATATTCTCTAAACTATTTAACAAGTTTTGAATTGAATTTTGTTTTCCTGCATACTAAAAAATGGCATCTGTGGTTCTAATTTTAAAAAAATCTCACTCCTCCAACTATCACCAAATAGGTCTTTTCTAAGCCAGATTCTTTTATAAGCCAGGTTTTGAATTTTTATACCAACAAACTTATAATATCTTGAGTCTAACAACTTACAATCAATATGACTTTTGATCATATTGTTCTACAGCTGATATGTTAAGTGTAATATCAAAAAAGTTTTATCAAGCATTAGATAGAAGCAAGGGCAATTGCTCTTGACACATCAAACAATTTTGATAAAGTTTGGCATGTTGGTCTTATTATGCTAACTTTATACAATGGGAAAGTTTTTAAAATCATTGAATCATCTAACTGCATTATTAAGTTATCTTAGAATCGCAACACTCTTTCTAATTTCCAGTAACTTTTGGGATACCATATGGTTTTATCCTTGGTCTGGTATTGTTTATTATCCACATTAATGATCTTTCTGCCAATTTCACATCTTAAACAGTCTTTTTTGCTGATAAACTTTAGTCTTGACAAAAAGTTGTCACTTTTTAATCATTTAGAACAGATAGCTGATCTTGAGGTTGATCTCTCTTCTGTATCAGCCTGGGGCTTGGTGGTAAATTTAAAATAATCTTAACTGTTTACTTGTAATAATTATTGCAATTTTGTCAATATTCCTATATTGATTAATAGAAACACTCTGAACTTTCTACTTTACATTTTCTTGACAATCAATAAATTCAAAATAGCTTGTCATATGGGTATTAATGGATTGTTTTAGTGATTTCTATTAAAGCATGAAATCTATCTTCAAGATGACTCTGTTAGTGTTATTTGTATAAAAATAGCTATTTTCTTCAACATGGTTATGATGTATTGGTAGAGTCAGTGCTATGGAGTCAGCAATTTTAGTCATACTTTATTTCATCCTTCATAATTTATAGGTTATATTACAGGTTAATATATAACTACAATTTTATTATTTTCTTTATACCAATGTTTTAACAAAGCAGCTATACATTTAAAAAGTAATTATATTGAAACTCGAAATATATATATATATATCTTATACTACTGATTTAGGTGTGCAGCCTGACATCATACAAAAATAGCCTGCTGCTGGGGGCTTCAGTACATACATATACTAAAAAATAGCCTGACTCGCATCGAAATGCTGCTACATTGACTGAGGGTTTGGCAATCTTTTCATTGATTATTTTTCTTTTTTTTTTCTTCTTTTTAAAAAAAAAAGCCATATTAAGATAAGCAAAAAAAGTGAACAAATACTTATATAAATATGCCATAGTATATATATATCCCCAAGAAGTCCTTACGGTCTTATCACAGAGCACCGCGGATGAGCACTTAATCGGAAGATCACGCCTCCTTCTTAACTGGTGTTGCAAAACTTGCCCAGAGGTGAAGTTTGAACCACGGTTCCTTTGTTTCTGGGGCAAGTGCGCTACTGCTGCACCACGGCTGCTCAATATATATATATATATATATATATATATATATATATATATATATATATATATATATATATATATATATATTTTGAGCAGCACACACACACACACACACACACACACACACACACACACACACATATATATATATATATATATATATATATATATATATATATATATATATATATATATATATATATATATATATATATATATTGTAATCTGACTAGAAATAAATCTTATAACTTTTGAGTTAATACATAGGCATAGCAAAAGTTGCAAAAACCATTTGAAAATTTAAATCTAAAATTAAATAACAAGCCAATAAATTCAAATCATAAAACTGACAAATTAGCAACTGCTGCATTTTTACCAGGTATAAAAATTTATCTTGACTGGAACTAGACTTAACTACTATGTGTACTTTGTATGAGAAAACATGGAACACTATTAGTGTTATATAGATTATACATTTACAGTAGATACAATGAAAGACAGATTATAAAAGTGCAGTAACTTTAGTTTCCTAAATCCTGATTGTCTGGAAAAATAAAAACTGTGCAGTGGGAGCCCTATAAAATACTATAGGTCAGAATCCAGTTTCAGTTTTAACTTTGGCTCCAGTAAAAATATTAAAAAATGGACCAGCTCTTGACTCTGGCTTCACAGCCCTGGGTAGAATTCTCACTTTGTGAGACATACATAATTCAAAACTTACCTTGTCTCTGTAATTACCTCGCTCAATGTTTTTTTTGAACATTTCAATGAACAAAAATATTCATTGAAATATTCAATAAAAAGTATATACAAAATCTAGATATACAAACTAGATATACTATAGTGACATACTGCTACATTGTAGGAACCTTTTTTCATAAACCATAAAGAGTTTTTTTAATGTGTTATTAAATAAAAAGAACTATTATATAACACAATATTAATCAATATATTATCAACTAATTATGTATATTGACTTTTTTAATGAACTTTGTAGTAATTTTATTGTAAAATCAGTATATATAAGTATAAATCAGTATATATCAGCAGACCAATATTATACATAAGAACAGATAAGTTAGTAATTATTTTCCGAGTTTGGGAGATTTCCTTATTCTACAATAATAATTTTTTATTTTCTGTTTTTCTATATGGATGGAGGGACGGAGCATCTTTGTAAATAAAGTATGTATGTATATATATATATATATATATATATATATATATATATATATATATATATATATATATATATATATACATATATTTATATATATATATACATAGTTCTATAAATTGTTGCATTTGGGAGTATAGAAGGTAAAAAATGATTCTTTTGACAACAAATACGTCACTTTTAATTACTTTTGACTTTCATCCAACCTTTCTGTGTTGTCATAAAGTTAAAACCAATATATATATATATATATATATATATATATATATATATATATATATATATATATATATATATATATATATATATATATAAATATATATATATATATATAAATATATATATATATATATATATACATATATATATATATATATATATATATATATATATATATATATATATATATATATATATATATATATATATATATATATATATATATATATATATATATATATATATATATATATATATATATACAGTTAAGCAATCTAAAATAATTTTATTTTTTGATTTTGAAATAACAAAAAAGGGTGTAAAAATGCATATTAAAAAAATAGGGTGTAAAAATGCATATTAAAAAAATAGGGTGTAAAAATGCATATTAAAAAAATAGGGTGTAATAATGCATATTAAAAAAATAATCGTAATAAATGAAAAATTAATTGTTTATAATGACTGTTGTTATGTTTACAATAATAATAGCTATTATTCATCTTAAAATATTTAAATAATAATTATAATATCTATAATAAATATTATATGATATTTTAAAGTCTCTACTAATGTGAGCGCAAAAATATAATTTTAGGCTGCTTAAATGTATGATTAACATATTGCTTAGTATTTAAATACACAAAATAGACATTCTTGCCATATCAACTAGCATTCTTAAAATTCTCACTCCTTATAGATAAATAAAATAGATATGGTGTCTACATTAGTTACAGATGGTAATATTTAAAAGTACCAGTTGTGGATTAACAAGTTTTTAGTAACAACTAAAGTTCAAGTAACAAAAATAAAAGTTACATATTTGTTCTTAGCACATGAAAAATGAATGAAAACATTATTTAATAGCTGTTGTTATATAAAAATTGACAAAATTTTATGAACTTGCTCTCAATAAAAATTTCACTCAAAAAATAAAGTTCCTCCATTATTTAAAGATATGTGTTAAACTTTAGAATTACTTAACAAAGGAAAACTTAATTGAAAAAAAAGTAAATTTTCACAAACATGTTTGAAATATGAAACAAACATGATGGGAAGCAACGCGTCTACAAATAAACATATTGCAAGTAAACAAACCTTATAAAAATAGGGTAGATAAGAGAAGCAGCAGTGAGACCAGATGTGTTTGACTGCCAAGAGCGTAATGTATTATTAAAGTAACCACCTTGTAATATGCAATGGGACATCTTTATTACTTTATTTTAAATTTTGTAACTTGAGACATATCCCAATGGAGTTGATAATAGATTCACGATTATATTGGTCCGCCGATCATAATTATCCCGCGAAAATATTTTTTCGGTTAAATAAGTTGGTTTAAGGAATAAGTTCAGTTGGTTGAATTTAGTATATTCAGGGTGACCAGAGCAAAAGAAACAAATAGACTGGAGTACTTTATAATTTTTGAGTTAAATGTAACTAAATCTATTTATTATATATAAGTATAAATTAAAATTGTTCAATTTAATTAATATAAATTATTTTTGGAAGAGCATATTAAACAAATCTGTTTACTTATGCTCTTATAACGCCTAAAATAAATTATGATTTCATTACGAGTCTGCTGAATAAGCAGATGTCTTTTCTTTTTCTCTCTCTTTTTATCCTTGACTTTTTTTTCTGATGGCTTTTAATTTTCATCTCATATTTATGCCTTCGGTTAATGACTTTTTAAGAGCGTTTTTTCTGCGTTCTATGTTACTTCTTTAAGCGCATTTAACATAAGCTATGAAACTGGCAGTCCAAAAACTTGTATTTTTGGTATTCTACTGATAAGTCATACCATGATTGCATCAGCAAATCTTTAATCGCAAAAGAGAGGTTTAGGTTTTTTCTTGTATATTTTATTACCTGCTATGTTATTAGCTTCCCATAAACATCATCTATATTTAGTGCACTGAAAAAATTGATCCCGCTTATTTTTTTACAAAAAGTTTATAATATAAAATAAATTTGCTAATATTATTTTTTCATTAAATAAATGTCACCAATATTTTGCTTAACAGCCTTACTAGATAACTCTCTGTCTCTATTTAGATTCTACAGAATTTAACTATCCCTGAGATTAAATTAAGAAATTGTTTAAAAAATGATACATGAAAACAAAAAAAAGTTTTTTTTATTCAATCAATAACTTCTATACCTTACATAACTAATTATGCATTTACTTAAAATATGTTGAAAAAATATTTTTTGTTAAAAATAAAAGTATACAAAATTCAAAATGCAGCATAGCCAAGAATAGTAAGAACCAAACTGAAACAATAATATTTATTATTATTTCAGTTTTGGTTCTTATTTTTTATGGCCCTTATTTACAGCCTGTGGAATAATCTACACCAGGAAAATCACCAGGTGCTTACTTTTTTCTAAGTTTGGCCAACAGTACCTAAATTCCTATAATTTGAAAACCCATTTAGTTCAAACATATTTTGGAGGTCCCTGGAGGATTCAAGTAACATGAATTAATTTGTTTAAAATTCAGCTTTCAATTTCTTTTTTCTAGTATTTCACACTTTTCCTTTGATTTAGTTGTTTCATTAAGTACTTCGTCGGTTCTATCATTTATTAATTTTGCATTTACTTATTAGTTTAAAGATGTCCCCAGTCGCGTGGCTAAAAATTTTGGGCCTGAAAGGAAGCGTGACCGAAGGTCCCCGTAACTTAAGTCTTCAACTCCAGATGATAAAAAACGTAGAACATTCGTAACTCCAGATGATAAAAAATGTAGAGCTGAATAAGAATTATAAAAATGAATGCAAAAAGTTTCTGTCAATTTTTGAGTTATATTTACATAATTTTATATAAAAAAAAAAAACTGTTGCTGGCAGCGTAAAAACAACATTCTTACAACATATACTTCTGAAAATTAATTGACATTTAAGTCAATTTATTTCTTGCCCAAGAAAATAAATAACTGCACTGTATTTTAGAATATTTTATTGAAAGATTTTCACTTTTCTAAAATATCTTTCGCCGATAACTCAATAATATTTTTTGGTTTTAGAAAAGCAAATAGGTTTCTTATACTTGCCATTTCTTTAAATTTAATTTAAAGGAATTGAAACTATAATTTGGGAGTTAGTTGTGTCCAAAATATTATAAACACGTAAACTTTACACTGATGCTTTTTATTATCAAATCGATAATAGCAACCTAATTCATCAAAATGACATTTAGAAGTTTGAATGCGTGTTGAACCGAACACAGTATTTATTCCTCACTGTTGCGCAAAGTCAAATACTTCTAATTTTATTTCAAAATAAAAATATATTAACTCTTTTAAATGTTCAAGACACGTTGTATTGCTGTGATAGCCTCATTTTAACGAATATTTACATTTTACAATGTTTTGGAAGCATAATTAGTTTGACTTATTACCTTAAGGGTCGTCAATAGGTTGCGTCACGCAATTTTAACCGTTTTTAACCTTTCCCTTACGCCCTCGACACAACATCGTAACTATTTAGTAACAGATCAATTGTATAGGATTTGTCACAAAACCACTAATCCTTTCCTCTACCCCAGATTATAGTTTATGGACAACCTCTTATAAAAAAAAGTTACAAACAAATACAAGTTCAAATTTCTCCATATAAGTCTTAATTTGTAAAGCTTACAAATTAACTTCTTTTGATTTGAGACCTATCTCATTCAAAGCCTGTAAAATATCAACAATTCTTAGTTTAACATCAGTAATAGCTATCGATCTACCGGATCAACGTGTTGGATAGAATTTTTTATAGATACTTTCGACTTACCAGTAAACTTGGAAATAAGATGCGTGAAGATCTTTTTTCAAAAAACTGTAAATATTTTGGAGAATAAAATAAAAAAAAGAAGACTTTATGGCATCTAGTTACGCTGTCATTCAATACCAACCTCAAGTTATGGCTGCTGCAATGCAAATATTCCGCATCAGCTTGATTTTCTTTAAACTTTGTCTGATAGGCATTATATGCTCCACTTATTACGGAGGTTCTATTATACCCCTGACCATAATATTTTTCCATCAGAATATTTATTTCATTTCTCATTTTTAACCATTGACCTTTCTTTTCTTTTTTTTTTGCAGAATTACCCTCCAGTTTAAAAAATCTAAAAATATTTCACTTGTTTCAAAAATTGGTTTTTGATTTTAATAACGAAAGGCGAGGGCGTATCTTAACACAACACTTATTTGTTCTATTTAGAAATATCTTGAGTAGTGTTTAACATGAGAGAATAAAATGATGCTGATTTAATCTTATAAGATAATTCTTTTAGTAATTTTTGTCCCAAGTATTCTATTAATGTTGCATTCTTGTATTCGTTTATATATATATATATATATATATATATATATATATATATATATATATATATATATATATATATATATATATATATATATATATATATATATATATATATATATATATATATATATATATATATATATATACATATATATATATATATATATATATATATATATATATATATATATATATATATATATATATATTAAAAATCAATTATCTGAGCGTTTTTCAAACTTCTTTTTTATTACATAAAATCGTATATAAATGCAAAGTTATAATTCCCATGACAATTATAAAACTACAATAGTCATTGAAAATAATAACCATAAATGAATGCGTGACTTTCATCACGTTTATCTACGTGACTTTTACCACGTATACGTAATAATTTTAATTCACCAACTTTATTAGAACATGTCCTCTTGGTGAATTAACTCATGTTTAATCGTTGTGGGGCTCTTATTATTCGTCCGGAGCGCGTTATCGTTTGTTCGTTGCATTCTTGGGAATCATTTCGAACTTGAACGGCATCCTAGTTATATCTTCCTTCACCGTTACCAACTTCATCTTTTGGTATATCAAGACCATCGTTAAATGAGTTATTTTTATTAAGAGAGTTTGGAATACGGCGACGCAAGTGTAAGATATGTCGTGGGAATACCCTATTTGCGGTTTCGACGTCAAACGACCAGGTATTTTGCTTCTGTACGATACCAGGTATCCAAGACTGATCACATTTTGTCTCTTGAGCTGGTTTTACCCAAACATTGTCACCTTCCTTGAATATACGTATACGTAATATTTTTAATTCACCAACTTTATTAGAACAATTAATGCATTTTTTATAGCTGGTCTTGAATATCTTATATAAGGCATGTCTAATATTTGTTTCATTATTGTGTCCTAGCTAGCAAGTAATTGCATTTCATATAAAAAAATTTCCATTATAATCTCCTGATAATCCTTCACGGTGACTACGAAAGGCTAATAAACTATATGAAAGCATTAGAGTTATGCGAAACAAGCGTTCTAATACCATTTTCCAAAAATGACGCCATTTAATAAATTCTTCTCCATTTTCCAAAAATGACGCCCTTTAATAAATTCTTCTCCATTTTCCAAAAATGACGCCCTTTAATAAATTCTTCTGCTACTTAATCAATAGTTTTCTTTCCATAAGTTGCGCACAGTATAAACATTAATATGTTCATTGACATTGCTGGTATTGTACATATATATGAAATGATTTTATTTCATATAAAGTATTTATTTATATAAACATTTTTATATTTGTATACAGTTTATAATATTTATTTATTAGGGTAGGAAATATATAATTTCAAAGATCCGAGTCGCCTACACAATAGATCCATGTGGGTTGCCGTCAACAGAGGCGCCCTGGAAAAGGGAGACCGTATGTTTTGCCTACTCTTGCGTATTATATATATATATATATATATATATATATATATATATATATATATATATATATATATATATATATATATGACAGGGTTTTTTTTTCTGGGGATAAGGTCCACAATTAATTAATTAATTATAAATTGTAAAGTTATAATCTTTATCTTTTTTTAAGGTCATTAATTGTTTAATTTTGATAATATTTATGGCCAAAATGTCAAGAAATTGCATTATCTAAAAAGTGCTCAATGTGTCTTTTGCGCTTTAAACCATTGATATATATACTTATGGTGTAGTTAATTGCGTTAAGATTGAAATCATGTAGAACCTAAGTCCATAACGCTTTAAACAAAGCAAAATGCTTTTTTAAAATTGTGTCATAAATATCATTGTTTTAACATTAACGATATAAATATTACGCGCTTTTCAATAATGTTTATTTAGTTTCATCATTTTAATAATTTCCTATTTTTAAATATTAAGTCGATCTTGTTTTTTGAAAGAATTAAATGAGTCTGAATTTACTGCATCTTTCAGCAATCATTTCATATTTTGTTTGTAAGAAGTTGTGTCTGATTGTTTCATTCTTTGTTTAATATTTCTCTTTCAATTTTCATGTTATCTTGCGGTCGTTAAAATATAATTTATAGAGTTTTGGGGATTTATTTTATCTAATCCTTTGGAAATCTTTAAAATTTGAATAAGGTCCTTTCTTTTTTCTTTTTCTTTTAATGTTTCAATAAAAAATCATCCCTTTTTTCATGCGAAATCCCTTTAGGTTCTCCATTTTTGTGAATTTATGTTGAACTCTTTCAATTTTATTAATCTTACATTTTCTAAAAGAAAAAACTCCATATTCTGAGAAAAAGTCAAAAGCGTAATTCTACTAAAAGTACCTGCAAAAGTGCTACTTATAATTAGTTTCATAATAGAACATAATAACCGGGTGGAATAAGTTGCTTGACCACATATTAATTCAATAAATTTAGTCAATAAATATGACATTCGGTCACATTTATTGACTTGATTATTGAATTGAGGTTTCTTAAAATGGCTTTTTTACTTTTAAATATATTTTAACGTATTTTCTTTTTTTGATTAACTGTTTTGTAAATTTTATAGCAAATAAAAAATTAGAGTATAAAATCATTAAAAAGACCTTTTTAGACGACAGCCCTGTAAGTGTTTAAATCGTTGATCGCTGTAAACATTTCGCTAGCCCTGCTTGATTGCTTTGTTTAAAATATTAAAAAAAAACGGAATATCAAGAAAAAAAATTAATAAATAAATGGATCTTTTAGTTAAGTTGAAATCAAAATAACTAACTTTAGGTAGCAGCAGAACACCCACTTGTTATTAAAGCGATTGATTTTTATAGCATATGCGATATGCCCGTGAAGAAACCAAAATCTAAATAACACTTTTTACGGCTATTAATTAAAACGCTTGTACTTTAAAGAAAATAAAAGTGACAAAAATAAGTCACTTTTTTATATTAATTATTTATTAATATTTGCTTTTAATTGATGTAAATAAAAGCTTTAATATGCTATTGTTCACTTAGTAATAATTATTTTTATAGAGTACAATGTTAAGTAGCAAAACTTTATCATAATAATAATATAAAATTTATATTATTTTGATCATGATTTTATTTCTATATTTATATTATTATTATTATTATTATTATTATTATCATCTTGTTTTTTTACCATATTTCAAGAGAGTATACCTCGTTATCAAGTATTCATTATGAATATATATTCAGTTTGATGTTATAATTAATAATTTTGCTTCTAAGAAATTTTTTGTATATCATACTTAAATAACAATTGCATACTCACTTGAAATATTGTCAAAAAATCATTTACTAATAAGGTTTGAATCCGTAAAAGTTTTTTATTTATCATATATTATTAAACTTTTTAAAGATGTCATTTAGATAACTATTAAAATAATATTTCAAAAAAGTTGTTTTTTAGAAGGATTGAAATCATTTCTAGATGCAATTATTATCATAATATTATGTTATATTTGTATATAAAAAGAATAATAATAATAATAGCAATGACAATAACAATGATAATAACAATAATAATGATGATAATAATAATAATAATAATAATAATAATAATAATAATAATAACAATAATAATAATAATAATAATAATAATAGTAATAATAACAATAATATTATTATTATCAATAATAATAACTTTTCTTATTTTAGGTGTTTAGCAAATTATGAGCAATGGAGACAGTAGAAATGGTTATGAAAGTAATGGAGAAAAGGCTTCAACCCTAAGTCATGATAGTAGAGAGTATTTGTTTGTTGACAATGTTGACAATGTTTCAATTAACAATAAAACGATTAAAAATAGTTTAAATAATGATCAAAGTGAAGCAGAACCAAAGCTTGATAGAACAGATAGCTCTGAAAGAATAAGCCAACTTATTGCTGAAGCTCAAATGGATGATTATGTTACTGATTATTTAGAAACCTCTCATAATGAAACAAAAAATAATTCTGATGTTCTATATCCAGTGTTGTATTTAGGTTCTGCAACAATCAGTGATCCTTTAAGTACCAATGAAATTTTAAAAACGATGACTTTACTTTTGAAAAGCAATTCAGCAACTGCCAAAATCATGCTCTGCATTCGCCCAGACGAGTTTTGCTGGTTTGATGAAAATAAAAAAACTTTAATTGAAAAATATAATATTGATAGCATTTGTAAATGGGGAAAAGATAAGCAAAACTTTTGTTTTGCAACTAATATTGCTTATGGTATCGATGACCCAAGTTTTAGATGTCATGTTTTCCAATGCGAAGATCAAAATGAGGTAGAAAATTTTGATACAATAATAAATTAAAATACAGTCATGTTTTTTTTCACGAAATTCATACATATTTTTATTATATCTTGCTGTCCTTGTTTTAGCCATGTTAGGTATATAATATGAAATATGTATACAGTGAAATATTTTGAAAATGAATTTTTTTTGTCATTTGATAATTTTTAATTTAATAAATATTCTATTGTTATACATTATTGGTTAGTATTTGAGAAAAACTTTTGTTGATAGTTTCAGGTGCCACAATATCAAAAAAATATTTAAAGTATTCACTATTGTCATTTTATTATTTATTTAACTATGAAAGAAAGAAATTAGTATAAAAATTAGTATAAAAAAGTAAAAAATATTATACTAGGTTGCCAAATACAGTTTGAATAATGATTTATCGATTAGCTGAACAATGTTTCTCTTGCCTAACAAAAATTATCTTCAAATAAAGATAGCAATTAGTTTATGATAGTTTGACCAAATAATTCTACAATCACTGTTGTACACTACAACCAAAAGTATTGTGGTAACAGCTATTTTTATTGAAACTCTTATAAAAACTTATAAAGTTTTATTGATTTTTTATTCAAGAATGTCATTACTTTGACAACTAATTTTCTTTACTTAAAATTAATGTGAAAATTTTATTTACATTGCTTTTGTGATCAAAGATAACTGTTTTGTTTTTCCAAATTATAATAGGACTAATGATGTCATATTTTTTGAAAAAATAATTCCATGATCACTTCTTGTACTATATTCATGTTTTGAGTATTTACAAGATGTAAATTTTTTGAATAGAATTACTTTGTATTTTTCAGTAAGAATTCACTGTTTCCTTCTAAATGCTGCATTTATAACTTTTTCAATTTAAATAATGTTTGATCAGAGGTTATTTCTTGCTTAAAAAATATATATATTCAAGGCTAGGCATTAGGAGAAACATACTTCAAAAAAATTTGGTAAACTCAGGTAAATATGGATTGATTTAAAGAAGTTTTATTTGGTAAAAGTACCGGGGTATCTAAGGTTATTACAATCAATCCAGCTTATTAAAATAAGGAAGTTGTTATATCTAAGAGCTTGTCAAATATTTATAATAGTAAATAGAACTATTCTTTTTCTTGAGTTAATGGATTGTTGTCTTTGTTTGGAGTTGTCTGCTAAATATTTTTTTTAGTAAATTTAAATTTTAAAATTAAACATCAATTTTCTATTTTTAATGGAAGTCCTGATTTTTAAACAAACAATGGCAGTTATGTTTGCATTTCCTACTATAAATGCAATAATATATAATCAACAGTGTATACTTAATAAGTCTTGTATTTGGCTATTGTATGTTGTTAATAAACGCTTTTAAGAGTTAGATTACCGGTTAGAACTTTTAAGTATTAATTTACCAGTTAAAATTAATTGAATTTCAGCAATGAAATATGTCCTGTAGTTACTCCATGTGTTGCATTTTGTACCCAAAAGTCTGAGGTAATTACAGGGTATTCAAGTTAATAATGTCCTATAACTTTTAACTTTAAATAATGTTTAGACATCAGATTGATGATCAAGGAACTTATGTAAAAAAATTATAGTAAACAATACCAGCCAAAGTTGTACTATACAAATACAAATCTGATATACAATAAAAATATAATATACAATGTTGTACCATACAAAATACTTTGGTTTGTTGTTTTTATTGTTTTCAAAATATTTATAATTTAAAATAGTGTAAATTTAATTTTGTTTTAATTATTTTTACCCTCAAGTTTTTTATGCTGACTTGAATAAACAATTTCAGAACATAATTTCATGTAAAAGTTGGATAAAAAATTAAAATTTTTATGCCACCTACTCAAATTTTTAAACCACTCGTTTAAAAAAATTTAAACCAGTGATTTAAAAAAAAAAAAGTTTATATTCATCAAAGAAACTTGTTCAAGTAACTTTTTATTTTTTAACATAATTTATGCTTTCATTCCAAGATGCCTAACTCGTACTTGTTATTGTGAGAGGGTTGCAACAGTTTAAAAATAAAAATAAATGAGAAGTCTCCTTAGCAGTAGTGGACCTATAATCTTAGGGAAGTGAACTCTAGATAAATATTTTGTTTTTTAACATAATTTATGCTTTCACTCGAAGATGCCCAAATCTTATGGGTTTTTATCATTAAATGATAAGATCTTCAACTTTCATAATATATATAATGGTTTAAGTTTTTTAAAGCATAAAACGTATATAATTCTGTATAACTTTATTAGTTTCTACTCAAATTATTTGAAGAATTACATTAAGAAAATATAGTTTATATTTTCAATAAAATACTTTGCATAAAAATTTAAGATAAGGTATTTTATTGAAAATATAAGCTATATTTTCAAAATGTAAACTTTCAAAATGTGTAGAAACTAGTAAAACTGTGTAGAAACTAATAAAGTTATACATGGTTATCTACTTTTTATCTTTTAAAAGACCTAAATCATTGTTTACATTATGAAAGTTGAAGGTTTTTATAATTTAATGGTTAAAACTTTGAAAACATATGAGTTGGGCATCTCCAAGTGAAATCTTAAGTTATGTTAAAAAACAAAAAATTTATCTACTACTCAATTCCTTAAGACTGTAGGGCCACTGCAGTTGATGAGACTTCTCATTTGTTTTTATTTTTAAATTGTTACAACCCTCTCTCAATACTTTAATTCTGAAACACAAATCTCAAGATTGCTGTGCAGAGAAACAAGTTAAGCGTGGTACTACCAGGGATGTGGTGGGTTTTAAACTTCTCAGTTACAAAGCAATGTTATTCTTAAATAATAATATATATAGAAAAGGTATGGATTAGGTTAACTAATTATATGTATAGAATAGGTTGGAATTAGGATAACTAATTATATGTATAGAATAGGATAGCTAGTATCACCTAACATCTTTTCTTTTTAAGCCAATGAAAGTTAGGCAACTCCAGGAATAAGTGAAAATTCAACCTAATAAAAAAAAAATTACAATCACTATTACTATTTTAGTCCCTTCATATAGTAAGTGATTAGAGCCCCTGGCTAAATATAGAGTTTTTTTACAACCCTGGCTAAAGAATAAAATTAGCAGGAATTGTTAGTTAGGGTTAGGTTGTAGTGTTTAGTTATATTTTATATATTTATATATTTTTTTATACTATATAAAATTATATATAATATATTTTTGTATATATTATATATAATTTATATAGTATAAAAAAATAGTTATACTATATAAAATTATATATAATATATTTTTGTATATATTTGTATATATTTACTATACACTTACATAGATTTGCAAGTTTTTTTTTTCTGCATAAATATATAATATAAAAAAACTCTATATTTAGAGATATATTTATTTATATTTTAGTATATAATCATTATAAGCGCAAATGTATTTTTAAATACCAATTTTAAAGTTAAAGATTTAACAAAAAATATAAACTGAATATAAGTTAGTTATAATTCTAGGCATACTGTATGATAATATTTATTTGTCTTGTTTAACTTTCTATTGCACTATACTCATTGTATAGTTTATTACAGGTGCTATACTTGTACTATGATGAAATCAATTGTAATTTTGATAATGTAAATATATTAGTATACAATCAATTGGCAAAATAACTCAAATTTACTAGATTGCAAAAATTTTTGCTGAAAAAAACAACAAATTTACTGGAACAAAAATAGTTTTGTTCCAGTAAATTCGTTGTTTTTTTCAGCAAAAATTCTTAAAACAGTTCACTAAGACTCTCTTAAATAACTCATTTTTAAATATGAAGCTGCTCATACAAATCAGGTAATACAAATACACTAAATAAAATTTTTTATTTATTTTTACATGCCTAAATTAAAAGAAAAAAGAAATCAGGTAAATAAAAATATGTTACTACTGTAATCGACTTCAAAAGTTTATACAAATAAAACAAACTTTAAAAATAAGTATTTCTTGTTGACACTCATGGTTCTTATTTTAATGATATATATTACAGTAATATATAGCATTGGGTTGTTTTGTGTCAATATTATCATAAAATATAGTAAAACTTTTTTCATAAAAACATTTGCCCAAGATAAAAATGCCCATATAATTGCCCATATAAAAATTGCCCATATAAAAATCAGCAATTGCAAATGCTTCAAATAAAAAAAAAAAAATCCTACCAAGTCCATATAAAAAAAGCCCTATACTTAATTTCAAGTAAAAATTAAAATAATCTGTTACAGTATATTATATTACAGGTATACTAAATATATATTTTGATGAATTCAGGTAATAGAAATACAGGATAAAAATACTTATTTTTAAATGCCTAAATTTAAAAAAATAGAAATGAGGTAAATAAAAATGAGTAATACTTTAATCAATTTCAAAAGCGTAATAAGCAAATAAAACGAGCTTTAAAATTAAGCTTTTTTTGTTGGTACTCGTGGTCCAAAAAGTATAAACATTAATTTTAAAATTAGTTTCGTTTGACCTGACAGACAAATAACTGAAGTTTTTAAAAATATTTGACCAAGAGTATAAAAATCAGCAATCCCAGATGGTTCAAATAATACACATTCAAGAATGCTAAATAGCTTTGGCCCATCACAGTTCAGGATTTGCAATCATTTAATTTGCCTCTTGATAATATAATGTCAATTTAATATCAGACTACAAAATGTTTAAAGAAATAAGCAGTTACAATATATATTCTGATATTGTAATAATATATATTGTAAGTTGGATTCTATTGTTTCTTTATTATATTTTCAAAGAAAAATATATGACCATTAGTTCCTTATTAAAAAAAGCATGTACTTAATTTTAAATAAAAATTAAAATAGGTAAAATGATTGATGTATTTTTATATATCTTATATAATATATCTTTTATTATATATATTTTATATACTGTATTGTTATTTGCTATATTCCATTCATTTCATTCCAAACATTTGCTATATTCCAGCTATCAGTTTGATTTAGAATCTGTAGAAGACAATTGCTGTCGTTACATTGGGCCTGATTTTTTGCAGCATCATTGTGTCTGGATTTTTTACTTAATCTGTACTTAATTTCTTACTACATTTCATAGAGTAGTTATAAGTCATTTTTTACCACAAACAGTAATAGGCATATATATATATATATATATATATATATATATATATATATATATATATAATATATATATATATATATATATATCAGGCCTTGTTAAAAAGCGTTACGCAGCTCGCATTTTGCCTGCGAAAAGGCAATTTGCCTATTCGTTCAGCAGTTTTGCGCTAAAAAAAAAAAGTATGATTTTTAACTTTAATTACAATGCGGTACTTGAAAAGACGCTAGTGATGCAATATAACTCTTAACAATACAAAGTATATTTGCTGCGTTGTGTTACTTAAAAATGCGTTACCCGTTTTCCTTACGCAGCGAAATCTTGTAACAAGGCCTGATATATATATATATATATATATATATATATATATATATATATATATATATATATATATATATATATATATATATAATATATATATATATATAATATATATATATATATATATATATATATATATATATATATATATATATATATATATATATATATATATATATATATATATATATATATATATATATATATATATATATTAGGGTTGTCCAGGATAAAGTATGAAGTGTCAAAATTTCGTAAAGTGAAGTTTTTCCCATTATACAGGCTTGGTCAGGAAAGGCGTGCGATCGCACTCTGATCTTGACCATGCATACAATATTTAGTTGCGGCAACTTGCCCATGGCTTCATAGATGTTTTGAGAACATTCAAGTATGTTTCCATGTTTGTCCGCATAACAATCAGTTTTAAAAATACACGCAAAAAAATTAACTTCATAACTTTAATTTTTACTAATTAAATGATTTTATATTGAATGCTTTAAAAAGATTCGCTAATGTAAATTTGTTTTATTTTAATACGTTGACTTGTTGTTGGAGCCACACACACAGATATTTAAAAGATTTAATAAAATGGCAGCGTATAAACTTTTTAATAACATATTTTGATCTATATTATTAAAAAGTTTTATATATACAGCATATAATATATACATATATTAGCTTGTACGCTGCCTTTTTATTAAATTCAACTTATTTATGCAATCGTATTACAAGAATATGACAATCAAATATATAATGCTATATATGTTATTTATGCATAATATTATATATATATATATATATATATATATATATATATATATATATATATATATATATATATATATATATATATATATATATATATATATATAAATATATATATGTATATATATATATATATATATATATATATATATATATATATATATATATATATAACAGTAGACAATATTGTTTCGTCCTTCAGGACTCTTTAGTAATGTACATTAATATAAAATTATGTGGGATAAAAATTATATAATAAATTGTTTATCCGTCCGATTCAGATATAGAACTTCTATCTTCACTGGTGCAGCTTTCTTCGCTACTACAATCAGTGGCAATGCTAGCATTAGCTGAATCAAAGCAAAAAACTCTTCGCTTATCTAAAAAAATATCCACAGCGCGACTTAAAATATCATCGCGTTTTGAGTGAAATTTGTGTCATTCCCTGCTATGATTATTGAGTCTTCCATTGTTGCGTGTTTTATCTTTAAACGCCTATCAGTCAAAATCACAGTCAAAATACTGAAAACGCGTTCAACAGCTGAATTAGAACCAGCAATACACATCAGAAGTTCAACCTAAAGACTCAAGTTTGGAAACTTAATTTTATGATAAAGAAAAATATTCTGCCACATTTGCAATGGTGTGAGTGCAATGGTGTACTGCGCATATATTACTAGTTTTGCAGCTCTCCATTCCGAAAGAACCATTTTAAAATTCATTCCTAGTTTTTCTAGAGGGGAAAAAAATTTGTTTAGTAATATAGATATGCTGGCATCACCATACATGCTGTCTGGTGTCCATACTTGCGGATCTAACCAATCCATTGATTCGAATATGGGATTTAACAGCGAACTAAATCTATCGTTTATCAATGGCAGAATGATTTCAATTGCTAATTTTCTTACTTTAATGGCAGAATGAATACATTCAAAGTTAAGATTAGCCATACTGTTGAGTTCAATCTCAACAAATTCTGGGTTTTATTTTTTCAATTCGTTACCTTCTTTGAAATACGAAGAAACAAGATTGGTTGAACCATCTTTTTCATTGATTATAAACTTGAGTAAATATGAATCAATAATATTATCAAAATCTTCATTGCTTAATTCTGCTAAGCTAGCTTTTGTTAACGGTGAATGTTCAAGATATTGATAATATTATTGATTCATATCATTTGATATGAATCAATAATATTATCAATATCTTCATTGCTTTGTTCCGCTAAGCTAGCCAAATGTTAATGGTGAATGAGTTAAAACCGCTGGTTTTAACTCATTCATCATTAACATTTGTTTTTCAAAAACCAATGATAATGGTGATAACTTTTCTAAGATGTCTAAACAACTACAAACCATACATAATAGTCTGTAGTCATGCAACAGTTTTGACAATCCAGAAAGTTTAGCACGCATATCTGCTTTAGTGTCGCAATCAGCAAGAGCATTATCAAAACCCACAATAAGCGAACGCCAATTATGTAAAAGTTTTGTAAAGCCGCGTCTCCTGTGACTTATAAAGCGCGTTCCAAATATTTTAGGCAAGGTGTAATATGTAATGTTCAAAGCCTCAGCAGCTTTTTTAACTGCGCATTTTAGTTTTCCAGAATTGCGAAATAAATTAAAAATGGAAATGTAAAAATGTTCACACTCTTTATACTGGGAAATATCTTTCACAGCATCTTTTATTGCTAATTCTAAACGATGGTTTACGCAGTGAATTTTTATCAGCCACATTCTATCTTTTTTTAATTGTGTTAACACGCCATTATAAATTCCAAAATTAACGCAAGCTCCGTCGGCCGTAGCGCTTACAAGTTTGTATTTGTAAGCTGATGCAGTTAAAGGAACACTACCGGTTTCAATAAAGTGCTATCAATAAAAGTGCTATCAATAGCCTTTTTAATGGTATTGGCACTCATACCACCCATACTGTTCATATCAAGTAAAGAAACTACAAAACAGGCAGGGGTCCCCTCCCGTTCAACGCGCACAAGAATCAACTCTTTTTCATCCTTTGTTTTTCTAGCCTGAGAACCATCGGAAAGAATGGAGAAAAAGTTTGTTTCATTGACAATTTTAGCAACTTTTTCTTTAATGGCACTGGCAATGCATGAGATATATTCACGTGCTAAAAATGAAATTAAAAAACAATAAAAAAATAATAATATAACTAATTTTTTTCAAATTAAAAAATCAAATGGATAAATCAAAAGGATAAGACCATTCGGATGTAAAATCTTGAAAAAAAAAAATTAAACTTTCATTATAATAGTAACGTAACTTTAATTTGATTTTTTCATTTGAATTGTTTTATCAAATTACAAAAAAGAAACTGAACCTAAAAACCAATAGCCTGCTTTATTGTTGTCTTTTCCTTCTAAAAGGAGTACACCATTAAGTCTTTGGCATTTGATCAGTGTCTTGAAATGGCTATGTGGCATGCTCGGTTTTAGAGCCATTTCATAGGCTGTTCTATTCGTCTTTAATAACGCTTTGCGGTTGTCTTGTGTAATAGGTAACAAGTTTTCTATATCGAGGTTAGCAACACAACTACTTCCAGGATCTTCTGAGTTACCATTATCAATCAGCACCGCTAATCTATGGCTTTGCCCTCTAAGATGGTGATCAACCTTTATTATTATCAAAGAAAAAATCACGGTTCAAATTAAGCAATTCTCTAAAAAATTTATTCACTTAGTAATATAGTAAATTATAAGATAACTACAGTTATAAGTTATATAATGGTAGAAAAATTATGTTTAAATTAATTCCTGGAGTCACAAATTAAGAACAAGCTAATTATTTTAATTTTACCTGATACTTTTTCACCACACAAGTTCCCTCCGTAAACGCTGTCAAAGAATTATTCGATACTTCTTTAACTAAAGCATCTATTAAAATTTCAGTTTTGTTCCTAGCACAAATCTTACACCATATTTTGACAACTAAGCCATTTTCTTCCGTGTATCCAATAACTGATTCTTTCCCCCACGAAAGAAAAGTTTTTAAGTTCTTAGATATTGGTTTACTTTTTTTTGCTTTAGATGTCATTCTTACAAATTTGTTATACTTAAACTTAAATTTACTAATTTCTGTTTTAAATACTTATTAAAAAAAAAAAAAGCCTACTCACTATTCATAATCAGTGGTAAAGCAGTTCCGCTTCCTCCTCGTAAATCATTTTTACCTTTTGAGTTTAATCATAAAAAAATGCTTTCATATAGTTTGACGTATTTAAAATTTGATTTTGGTTAGTAAAATAATTATAATTATAATTAATTTGGAATGTAATTTGTTTGGATACTGACCATTATAGACCGCTAATTCAGGGGTCTAGCACATCGCGGATTTGTTTTTAACATTTTTAAAGATACTGCTAAAAACAACGTTTTAACATTGTCATAGTAACTGAATGATTTAATTGTTTCTTTTGTTCGTCGTACTACAAAGAATTGTATGTACTTTGTAAAAACAAAACTCAGGCCAACTATGCAAAGCGCGAAATTAAAAAAAAGATTGATTTTTTTATTTATTAAATAAATAAACAAACGTTTGTTTATTAGAATCTTGTTGAAATAAATCAGAAGTACTCAAATAAAAGAAATTATACTAAACTCTTTGATAAATTGAATAACAATTGTTTCTTACTATTAACAATTGTTTAATTGTATTAAACAATTATTAATAGTAAGTTTTTACTTTATATAAAAGGGTGTCGCTTAATTATAAAAGATAAAGTTTATTAATTATTCTAAACTTATTTTATATCAATTTAATCAGGCAGCTTTTAATTTTTGTAATTGTCTCTCATCGGTCCAGTTAAACTTTTTTGCGCTTGATTATTTTTCTCAAAACATCTATAAAGCCGTGGGCAAGTTGTTGCAACTAAATATTGTATGCGTGGTCAAGATCAGAGTGCGATCGCACGCCTTTCTCGACCAAGCCTGATTATACTATCAATACTATGTCTAAAAATAATTTTTACAGATTTTTGATTAGTGATCCTGAGGTCCCTCAAGGCCTCTGAACATGTTCCCCATTTTTTGCATAAGTTGCATTTTTTTTTTTTAGAATCGCAATAATCAAAGAATCATTTCTAAAAAGTTTTAATTGGTTTTCAGTGGCTGAAAACCAATCAAAACTTTTTTTTCAAAGTAGTAAAAAGCGCAATCCATCACCACAGTGAAGTACTGAAGACAAAAAGTCTGAAGAACAAAAAGAGAATCCACTGTCAAGGTACTTCTAGCTCACATAAAGGAACTCCAAGCAGACTGTGACAAAAAAGTTAACTGATTTCTGGTTAATTCGTCATCTTTCAACATCAATTAATGGGGCCAAACTGCCTGATTGTAGGCAAATAATGAAATATGCCTTATTTCTAAGGAGCGATCCAGAAAATATTAATAATAAAGTGAAAAATGAGGATATTGCTTATGTTGTGGTTGTTGCAGTCCTTGTTTTTTGGAATATGGCACGCATAAAAACTAAATACAGACAGAATTGCATGTTTGATGTTATGAAACTTTGGAATGAATAGCAGAGTTTGATGTAAAATAAAGGAAGAACAACTGACCCTGGTAGCAAGAGAGCAAGTTTTATTGAACGATTGGATTCTCCTTTTAACATCGATGCTCCTGACACCATAGATGAAATAAAGAAATCAAGATTTTTGTCAGAAAGAAAAAACAAGATAGTATCGACTTTTATTTGGACCAACAACAGGAAAGAAGAGCATGTATGGATGGACATGATAAAATTTTTGAAACCAAAGCTGAAGTGAAACTTGCAAGACAAGCACGTGAAGCAAGAATTACAGAAAGAGAACAGTGCTGGTTGGATATTTTAAAAGAAGAAAAGGTTGAAGGAGTTGCTGCTTTGCTAGAATATGATTCTTAGACACAATTAAATGAAGATGACCCAACTGAAATTGATCCCGCTTTTTCTGATTTGAAACAAATCTACAACAAGAAGCAACAAAAATAGATCAAGGCGAATATGTAACTCTTAAGCTACCTAGGAAAATAATGCAATGTGACCAGATAACCAGTGCTGCTGATCGTCTCAAGTTGTCAGACAATCAAATGACAATGATTGTATCAGCATTAATATAAGCTGCTGGAGGTAATCTTGAAGATTTTGAGATATCAAGATCTACAACTCAGAGAACAAGAATGTTCAATCGTCAAAAGATTGCAGAAAGTGTCATGGAGACAGTGAAACAGAACCCTCCCCAATATGGTGCTTTGCATTGGGATGGTAAGCTTTTAAAAGATATGCTGGGAGACACATATGAACAACTTGTAGTTCTTATTTCTGAGCTCCCAAATACAAGGAAGGGTAATTATTAGGTGTACCTTCTCTAGCTAACTCCCAAGGAGCAACTCAAGCTGAAGCAATGCGTCATACAAGTTACAAGTTAAGATACAAGTCTGTGATCTGTCAGAAAGTGTTGTAACTCTAGTGTTTGATACAATGTTTGCTTTTTTTAGTAAACATCCTTTGATGACACATGCACTAATCTCATTCGTTGTTCCACATTTTAAAAGTGAGCGCTGGTTGATTTTCCAAACCAGTGGAGCAGTGGAATTTAGACCAGGCATTTAGAGTTGCACAACAATTTGTTTGTACAGTTAAAGTTGTCAACAATGCAGCGGAATGTAGTGTCAAGCAGGGATACGAAGTTCCATCGAATTTTTGGGACTCCGGACTCCTTGCTCAAAAATCATGGACTCCTTAGACTCCGACTCCGGACTCCGAATTTTTTTTTCTTTCTTAAATTAAATAAGGATTTTTATTATCTGGAGTTTTTATGTATAAATGCCAGAAAAGTGATAGGGTACCAGTAATATTTTTATTATGAATAATAAATTTGGTCGTGGCTTTGTGACTGGTGAAGCATCCTCTTCGTTTTCTGAACTAGATTCGGCAACATGAACTGAAAAAGAGTTTCGCGCTACTGCGTTTTTAATTTTGTCGAGTTCATCATTCTTATTTTTATTAGCCAGTTGAATCAGTTTATAATTGATTTTCCAAAGTCCATCAGCTGCAGCTATCTATAGAAATATAAATAAGTTTTTAAATATGTATTTTTTAAAGTTAAATATTCAAAACTATATATATAAATGCATTTTGATAAAAAAAAACAACCTTATCTTCAGTCGCTGTTAGCATACAGCCATGCCTAATATCCACGTAAACTGCTGCAAGAAACAACGAATTTTCGCGTAGTGCGCTTTCTTTGTTATTCATTCCTATTTGGAAATCTCTAGCTAAGTCACTGTCTTTCCTGTCTAGTTCACACTTTATTGAATTCCAATCAAAAAGGAATTCGCCTGCGGTAATATTTTCACGCTGAAGACGGATAGTTAGATCGCGTGCCATATGCAATACATCTCTCAGTTCTTCCCACATCCCCCAAAAATATGGTTGCACATTAAATTCTTTAGGAGCTTCTTTTTGCAAATTCTTAGGAGCTTCTTTTTGCATAAGAACAGAAGAACTCATTAAATATATGTATTACGTTTTCAACTAGTTAAGTAAAGAGGATTATTAAAGAAATATTTACATAAACTAAATTTTACAAGTTATTAAATACTGTAAATGTCATTAACATTGAACAAATTGGATTTATACGATAGCGGTTGGAAAACCGGTTTATACACTTTAATTAAAACTTAGAAGTTATAAACTATAACTTACCTGAATTAGCCTCTCGATCATATTAAACTGGCTAGACCAACGGGTAGCCTGATCTAGTATTGGAACAAGATGTGGAGCTTGGTCTCTGAAGAAGTTAATCCACTTAGAATTTCTCGCAGTTTTGACAACTTTTCTTGCATGGCTGAGGAATTTTTTTATTGTAGGCATCTTCAATGCATCATTCACGGCTAGCTGTAAAGTGTGGACAGCACATCTTTGAAGATGTATAACATTCATTCTACCGGCAACTCCACTTGCCAAGGCTGCTGCCGCATTGTCTGCTTTATTTTGATCATTTTTGTCAAACTCATCAGTTTCAACTGAAAGATTGCTTTCGTCATCTTCGATTTCCTCAATGGTGCTGATCCCGAAGTTGCGCACCAACTTTATATTCACCTAAATATATTAATTATGATTTCAATAGTTAACTGAAAATTTAGTGAATATACGGTTTTATCAAAAAAGTTTATTTTTTAAATGTTTTTATTTAAAATATTAATTTTAATATCAATTTAATATACAATGTTCTTCATTTTAAAAAAATATAGGTGAATTTTAAAATGTGTTACTCACTGCTGCGTTGTCAACACTGAGGCCTAAAATATTAATTTTATTGATTCCAAACTTATCTAAACACTTCTCAATAATTTTTTTAGTGCATTCCGCCATTTGTTTTCCTTTCATATCGATAGTGCCAAGATTGATGACAACAATTTCATCATTGTTTGAGTATTGCACATTTATACCGAGGTAGTAGCGCATATGCCTAGATGTAGAATCGACTTTTAAATAAATTAGCATTTCGGATAATTTGTTTTTGATTTGTTCGCGATGCTTTTTGGCAAGATCACTAATTTGAATTCTCATATTATCTCTATTAATTTTAAATCTAAAATGAGATGCAACTTTTCCACAAAGCTTTTGAATAGATTCCCGATCAAATGCCTATAGAAATTGTTTTTAGAATAATACATTTTTATTAAAAAATGGCAAAAAAACATATAATTTTTTAGATTTTTTTTGAAATTACTTAATAAATATTAACGACCTTCAATCAAAACCAGCTGGTTTAAGGCTTCTAAAAACTCATCTTTTGCTATATGCAAATTAATTAGCTGTGGTACAAAACACTTTAATATAGATTGCTGTGAAGTGCTGTCTTTGATGGCTGTATGTTTTTGCTTCTTATTCTTTTCTTCTAATTGTTTTTCAAATTTTTCTTTTTCTAACGTAATGACGAGCTCCGCGTGTTTTCTAGATAAATGTTGTATAAGGTTGCTAATGCGAGCTTTTGCGGCACATGTAATTTCTTTACCGCATAACTCATTACTTTTACTTTTTTCGGGTACAAGACATTTGAAGCATACTACTTTACATCCATTCAACATTTTATTTGTACGATGAAAATGTCTGTAGATCGTATCTGATGCATAGTTAGCGGCCATTACTAGTTAAGATTGTTGCTCATGAGTAAACAGCAAATATTATTATAAATAAAAATGCTGTTATTGCAAGTTATTGTGAACATGCAAAGTATTTGCTCTCTGTTATATATGCTTCACCAAATTAATTATCTGTATAACAACTCTCGAAAACATCATTAGGAAAGTTGTTAACATAGTTAACCAGTTACGAATTGATGACGTTAGTACTTTTTCTGTCAAAGGAATTGTTGCGCAAAATAATTTTTATTTATTTGTTGAGGTATTTTTTTATAAGCCTTTTTTTTGGCTTCTTTCTGATTTAGATGGTAGGTTTTTTACCATTAGTCTAGATCGTTAGTTTGGCTCAATAGCGCAAACTTACAGACATTTGAATTTTTTTTATATTGCGTGTAAATAATTTGTGAGTTAAATTTGATAGCTTTTCGTATCTAAACCATACCGCTTTCATTGCAATTTTTCAGTAAGCGTTATTAAAATAAAAAATTTCATTTTTTTGGAGAGTAGGCCGAAAACCAATGTACATAATTATATTATCTCACAACATTTCGGGTTTAAATTGAAAGAAACAATTTTTTTCCTAATAAAAGTAGTTACAAGTTTTATCTATTTATAATTATAGTTTCACACTACTTAACAGTTTTAAACAGTACTTAAACAAAGCACAAATTCAATCGACAATTATTTTTAAAGAGCTTTACTTTGGTAAAATATTCCTTTACTGCTCATAAAGTAGTTCATCATTTCTAATCGACATTCTTTCTATGACAAATCTAAAAATTTAATAATAACAGAATCACTTAAGCAAAAAATAAACTTCTAAACTAAAATATCATTTATTTTTAAATTTGGTACATATTGAAAATATTTGAGCAAATAAATTCTCAAACATATTATTACCTACAGGTCTAGCCAGGGAGCGATTTTTTGAGTAAAATGAGGAGGGTGAGTCCTTCAAAAGCGACGAATGTCTTATAAAAAATATTAAACTGTATGCGAAATGTTAACTCCCTCTCTTTTTAGAGGAGAGGGCAACAACCCCCTTTCCATACAACCTGTGAAATCACCCCTGGGTCTAGACAATTGATGACGAGGAAATACTTTAGTAAACAGTTCATCATAAGTTCTTTCTTAATGGGATAAAAAAATAAAACAAACATTAAGGGTTTCATTAGTAGTTTTATATTTAAGAAATATAAAACTTATAATGAAATATGATGAAAAATTTAAACTTGAAACACTTTATTTTCTTTAACTAATTTTAACAAAAAAAAATTATTAAACAAACTGTTTCTTTAACAAAAAACCTATTAGATCACAATTGCGGCAAAATGCTTTCATTTTATATTTTCTGAATAAACGTCACATAAACAATATCAAAAGATAATTTAAATATTCTAAACGATAAAAGTTTTGGTTTAACGTAAAACTACTGAACGGGTAGGCAAATGGCCATTTTGCACGTAAAATGCGAGCTGCGTAATGCTTCTTAACAAGGCGCGACATTTGAACCGATATTCAATCTGGCCAAATAAATAAAACCGGCAAAACAGATGGTTAGCCTCCCGGTCAAATGCTCTTTTTTAGTGCTTTGTAACAAGGTCTTTTTAAGGCATATTATTAACTAAAAAAAAAAAAAGAGTCCCGTAGTCCTAAAATTTTTATGGACTCCTAAGACTCCGGACTCCGGGCTAAAATAGGGACTCCATGGACTCCGACTCCGGACTCTGACTCCGGACTTGGCATCCCTGGTGTCAAGTTGATCTTGGATTTTGCAATCATTACAAATGATATTGAGCAAAGGACATGGTTGTTGCAGGGTGTCGAGCAGCATAGAAAGCTATATTCCAGTTTTGAAAAAATGATACTAAATTTGTGAAACTGTAGTGTAGTACTAAGTACTATTAGAGTGTGTTGAGTATAAGAGATTAAACACTTTTCAAGTAAATTACTAATTTTTCAAGTAAAGACTGTAAAGTCCTTTACTTTTTGTTATACTTGGTCACAAAATTGACTAAAACTTTTTATTTTTTTTAAGCTGAAATGTTTAATGTAACATTAACTTATTTTTTTTTGTAGATCTGATTACCTTTATATTAAACATGAATTTGTTTAAATTATGTTTTATATTTATAGAATTATAACATTTTATAATGTAAAAGATTTTAATTTTGGCTCTAAAAATAGTGTTCAAATTCAGTTGCCTTGATGGACATCAGGATCACTTACCAAAAATCTGTAAAAATTATTTTTAAACATGTTATTGATAGTATAATGGAAAAAACTGACACTTCATACTAATCCTAGACAACCCTAATATATATATATATATATATATATATATATATATATATATATATATATATATATATATATATATATATATATATATATATATATATATGTAGATTTACACACCCTCTTTTCTATATGGTTTTTCAAAAAAAATAAAAAATAAAGAATAAAAATAACTTATTACTGCTTTACACAAACCTTCAGTTGATGTGAAAAATACTTGTTGTTATTCTTTAATAAAACTTGTGGTAAATATTGCACTTGAAATGCAGAAAATGGTTAATTGTGCCCATCTCATTTAATACAATCAAATATGGCACTTTTCATAAATCATCCATATATTTTTATAATGAAACCAATCTATATCAGTTATCAAAATATAGATTTTAACTAAATACCCTTTTGTTAGCAACTTGTTCAAATTAATTTAAGTTAAAATTTTTATTTGAGATAAACATTACTTATGTTTATTATTGTTTTATTACAGTAATAATAAAATTATTATTATTATGATCAGTGTTGTGATTTGTATTACTAATAATTTATTATCTGCTTATTATTACATCTTTTGTTTTGCTTTAATGTTATTTATCATGATAGTATGTATGTATGTATGTATGTATGTATGTATGTATGTATGTATGTATGTATGTATGTATGTATGTATGTATGTATGTATGTATGCATGTATGCATGTATGCATGTATGCATGTATGCATGTATGCATGTATGCATGTATGCATGTATGCATGTATGCATGTATGCATGTATGCATGTATGCATGTATGCATGTATGCATGTATGCATGTATGCATGTATGCATGTATGCATGTATGTATGTATGTATGTATGTATGTATGTATGCATGTATGTATGTATCTGAGATAAAAAGTAATGAATTACATTTACTCGCCTTACATTGAGTAGTTTTTTTGTGTATTTTTTTTTTTTAAAGTATTTTTTCAAATGTGTACTTTTACTTTCATGTAAGTATTTTTTTTTAAAGTGATTTACTTCATTACATTTTAAATCATATATGTTACTGAGTAAGCTATAGATATATGTATATTGCATAGGTTGAAAAGTTGAATGAAGCACTGGAAACTGTAAAGAATTCAGAGATGGTATGATGAATTTTATAAGCAAGTTATAGTTTTTTACTTACAGTTAACATTAAGTATTACTTTGCTAAAAATAGAGGATAGATGATAAAATGGCATAACCCATTAATGATGGTACAAAAGATAAATATAATATTTTTGTGTTGACATTTTTTTTATAATACCTATCTTTTATAACTTGTTTAATTTCAATTAGGTTGATTCACAAATTAAAGATGTTGAAAGTTACCTATTCAAGTTTATTATTACGCTTGATTTATGGGAGGAAGATGGGAAAGGCTCCTACCAACAAGTTGCAAGAGATAAAAATTATTTCAAATTACGAAAAGAGCTTCAAAGAAAAGTGGTTTTTGAAATTGAACAACCATCATTTCCGAAAATTAAAATACAAAGGTATTATGTGTATGTGTTAATATATATATAACACAGGTCTGTAAATAACTTTTTTATTCTGTGTCCATAGATGATATTTTTAAGTATCATGTATTTTGCTTGTTTAGGTCCTGTTTTTTCTTTTATAATCCACCTATTTTTTTAAAAGTTAGGAGCAACCTTAAAACCAAAAACACCAGCACTCAGCTTGGCTTCAGTGATAGGTGGAAACTTTTTTTTCAGGTAAGTAATAGCTGAGCTATCTGTCTGTAGAGATTTTGAAATATATTTTCATTACACCTGGCTTGGTGTGAAGTGATAGAAGAACCTATTGTGTATTTACAAGGGATTAGAAAAAAGTGCTGTAGAAACCTAGTTAAAGATAGTATTCATGCTTGACATAATGTTTATTGTCTGCTTCACTGTATTAATTGTAAATTAGGAATCAAAAATATTTTGTATAACCTCCCATTGAACCCAATACATATGTTACAACTTAAAATGGACAGATGTTTATAAATGCAGTTAATTAGATCTTATTGTACATTACAACATGTAAAAAAATACCAACTTAAATACCTTAAAATATCTGTGAATCAAGCAGTTGTCCTGGAGGTAATCTAATGAGGAAGCAGAATTTTTATGTTATAGTGGTTCCTTGATAACTAAACAGAATAGCTAAAAGGAACAGACAAGTATATTTCTTATTATAAACAGCATTTAAGATATGACAAAAGGAATAAATGGAAAGTCTCTACTGAGTTGAACTGCTTACCCCAAGAAGCTCTTTAATGTAGCTCTTGTGTTAGCTAACCCAAAAGACTAAGCCTAAAGCTCTAATTAAGCTGCTGATGTTACTGCTGAATATCAATGAGACTTTTCATTCATTGTAAATTATTGCTCTAACTCTTATTTTCTTAATTTCTTATTTTCAATACTAGAAAAATGTGGGTTTTGGAGACAGACAAGTTGTGATAAAGCAAGGGAGAAGCTTACTTGCATAATATATTATTTTAAAATATATAAAACTATAACTTTGATTAATCTCAATGCCTTTCAGACTCTTCATATGTTTGGGAAAATGAAATACATCTATTGGATATCTATAAACTTAATGGCCAATCCAAGTGTGTCACTTAAAGAAGCTGGTGAAGTTATTTTAAGTATACTTTGTAATGATAATTTTAAATCAATAAAATTAAAATTTTTTTTGCATGTCTTTCAGACTTTTATTTTATTTGGGAAAATAAAATCTGTCAATGGAAGTTCTGGACTTATTGGCCTCGCTTTAATGGTTTTATATAAGGCATTTTTACAAAATCATAGTTTTAGGTCTAACTACATTTACATTTATTGTCCTTGATTTAAAATTTATAAATTTATTTAAAATTAAAACTACATTTACGATATCTTTTTTAACTCTGTCAAGAGGAGAATAAGAGGTTTGTAGAGGTAGGTTTAAGAAAATGGCAAAAACGATAAAGATAGACACCCTTAACACATGCTAACTTTGCAATGTATATGTATCCATGAAAAGTTTGTAGCAAACAATAATCAAGAAGATGTAAAGTAGAGGACTCAGTAATAGTATTATCATTCATCAATAGGAATATCAACAGTATTGTGATAATTGTTTATAGTAAATAACTGAGTTTTGCTGGAGTTAAAGTTCACAAGCCACTGCAAGCCCCAGTCTCTTACAGAAAAGAGATAAGATTCAAGATTGTCTGTTCTAAGTGATCAAAAAGTGATGACTTTTTGTCAAGACTGGAGTTAAAAGTTGTGTTGTCAGCCACATAAGATGTAAGATTGTCAAGAAGATCATTAATAAAAATGATAAACAATACAGGACCAAGGATAGAACCTTGTAGTACCCCAGAAGTTACTGGAAACGAAAGAAAGTGTAAAACTTCAAGGAAGGCTTTAATAATGTGGTCATAAAAGAATGATTTAATAATGTCAAAAACTTTCCCAGATACAACATTTGAATAACCTTATGGAGAAGACCAGCTTTCCTAACTTTTTTAAAAAGCTATTTGCTAAGAGCAATAGCTGTGGCTGGTATTATTGGCAATATGCTTGGCTATTGCAAATAAGTCTGTTAAATTTTGCAGTAGGTAATATTCAACTGATGAAAAGGTTATTTTGAAGGATATTCATAGAAGATGAATATTCTTCAAAATCGAAACAATTAGGTAATGATTATGGTTTTTTGTTTACTATTTTGAGATCAAGTTAATCATTTTTTAAGTTATTAGAGAACTTGGCTTATTCATAGGTAGTACATGCAATCTTTTATGCAGTCGCCTCAGTCCTGCCAATAAAACCAAAATCATAACAAAAAGCTCCTTATGTAGCCTCAACAATGCACACCAAAAACACTAATGGATACACCATCCACCAACGAAATATGGGATTGCCAATACTCTGATGTTTTAAATCTGTTGTTTGTTTGCAAGTTTGTCATCAAAATCAAAAGGAAATGGAATCGAAGGAAGGATTATAGTTTGTATTTTTGTTCTTCCTCCAAATTTTCCTAGCCTCATACCTTTATTTTCTTCATGAGAAGGCAATAGTTCTTTAGATACAGTTATCATTATCTCTTTATTTGCTTCATGATAAGAATTTGAAAAAGTGAGTCCAAATTTATTAGCTTGATCCTACAATTTATTTGTTTTCTTTTATTCCATCTTGACTATCAATTAATGGCTTGTACCAATTTTTCTAAGTCTAACTGTAAATTAGTTTCACCCATTTTTTCATATAAATTGTTATTCTGTATTTTTTTTTTTAAGATCTAAGAATTCTTTAACAATTTTATCTCTTTTTTCAGGATCTTCAATTTTTAGAAATGACATTTTGTTTTTTTATAAGAAATATAAAAAAATGTAACATAACTATCACTGTGAACCACAATAACCGCCAGGTTTGAAGTCTCCCCACATCCAATTTTTTTTTCTTATTGAGAAGTAACATAGTATATAAGTTAAGTAAAGGTATTAAGAACCTCCATAGGAATGGCTAGAATAAAATTTTTACACATCTAAACTTTAGATAAAAGGGGAGGGGCGGTACACCGTTAACCTTATTGAAGTTCATATATTTCACATTATTTCATGAAGAAACCTAATTTTTACTCTGTACTTGTGTACTCCCATAATATAAAGGCATTAAAAAAGTGTTAGAACATTTATATAACAGATTACAAAGAAAAAGAATGTAGGTATAAAAACAACAACAAAATGCATTTAATGTGAAAAATATCTTGACTAAGCTTTGAAATACAAAAATAGCATTCTATTTTATCAATACTCAATTAAAAATATTTTTAATGCTATTAAAATACTTTGTAAATAATAATTTTGACATAGTTGTGTAGCAAAATATATTAAATTGATCAGTAAACTTGTTAACTATTTATTAAATGTTGAAAATTCCACAACACTTGACTTTAATCGTTTAGCATAGTCTGGGTGGCTTTGTCGTCTCTTATATTTATTCCATGTCTTTTTAAACTCATGATGAACAGATTCACTTGCTTGTTCAGAGTAAATTCCAAGCCCATTATCAGTATTGGTACTTTTTAGAAATGGTACAATATGGTTAACTGCAATATGAACTTTCCACGGTATATTCAAAGAAATGTTTTCAAAGTAAGTATTAATATATTCCCTTAAATTAGCATAAGACATCTTGAATTTGAAAACAACAGATTCAATATCACCAATTTTTTCTCCAAAGGTGGCTTGCTTCATTGATTGAAACTTTCTTAAACATTCAATTACTGGTAGTAAATCAAGCTTTCCTTGATCAGCAATATCACGAGAAAGAACATCTAACTTATCTAAAAGTCTGTTGGCATTGTTGCCATCAAATCCAATGCCATGGTAACCTCTGAAAAATATGTAATTTGAGTTTAACCACTTTTCAAAGCCAGGCCATAGTTTTGATAATAGTTTTCCAAAAGTTGTAACTATTCCGATTAATGTATGCAACTCAGGTACTGGAACTAAATTTTCAATAATTGTGTCTGGATCCTCTTCAAGATATAATAATCTTGGATTAATAACATTTTTATAATCAGCCATCTTTGATTTTGGTTTTCCAGCTTCTGTGTATTTACTGTAATAATAATCGAGGGAACCAAGAGTTCGTTTTTCTCCATTATCCAAAAGACTCTCTCCTTCACACCACAAACAACTATATTTTCCAGCATGGCTTGTAATGCCAAACATTGAGTTTGCACACTATAAATCAAATGCAACAGAATACTTAATATTTTGAAGATTAAGAGTATCAACTAATTTTCTAAGATTTCCATTGTGTTCAGACACTCCTTCTACAATAGCAACAATAAAACAACGCTTAACTCCAGCGTCATCAAGGTCAGGTTGGTTGCTAGTTTTATCATGCGGATTAAAAACATTCATAGTGACCTTTAAAAAACCTTGGCCAGAATCCAAAGCAACTCTTACAATTGTAGAAAGAGGGTCAATATTCCTTTCAGTGATTATATCATGTATAAATTCATCAATATCTTTAATATAAACCATTGATTTATTTACTATATCACCAGCTTCAACAAATTCTTCTTCTTTACATGAAAAATATTCATTCATTTCTGCTTTTAAAGCCTCTAATTTTTTAAAAATATTTCCTTCAATGCTACTTTGAAAGCCAAGACTTTTTCTAAATATAGAACACATTTTTTTGGTTTTACACTGAGATAGTTCTAAACATTTTATAAGCTCAATGATTGTTCCAAAAGATACTTGACTAAAATTAGCATGGTCACATGTATTGTCAGTTGTTCCGGCAACAATAGTTAATGGTTTCCCATGAGTAGCAATTGTGAATTTTTCACCTCTAAAAATATTTTCTTTTTCCATTTTTGTTTTTAAAATACTTGAAGCGACACGTTCTGCACTTGCTGATCCCAATGCATATGCTGCATTAACTAAATTTTTCACAGCTTGAACATCACTAAAAAGATGAATAATGCCTGACTTAACAACACCATAACATTTTAAGCACATCCTTTCATTTTTATCTTCATTTTACTCAGAAGTAATAATGTTAATATCTTTTGATATTTCTGAAACATCTGAAGTTCTTCTGATATCTTGACGGTTTATCTAATCAAAAAAAAAATCTAAAGCTATATAAATTAGTAATATAAAAAATATAACACAATAAAAATAAACACATCGATGACATATTAGTTCCTAAAACAAGCTGTTTAAATTTTTTTTTTTTTTCAAGTTTATTAAAGTTCATTGAGACACAGCTCTTTCTTTTTTGAAAATTAATAAAAAATAAAACAACTTTATTTAATTAAACACTAAGTCTTAAATAAAGTTTTTTATTAATTTTATAAACTAACCTGAGAAATTTGCTTTAGCCACTTATCAAGGTATTTTGTATCGTTTTTTTCCAAACAATAAAGGTTTTTATAACAATTGCCGCAAATAACTTTAGGATGGTTTGCTAAATTTTGATCATAGCTATCCCAAATAAAGGTTTTTATTTTTTCTTCAATAGCTTTAGATATTTTATGAAGCTTTGCTGACTTTTTACCAAAGATTTTAAAACAAACAGCACATAGATTGTTGACCGCCATTTAATAAAACTTGTCGTTGTGTACCATAATATGTCTAAAATCAAACTACGCTGGTATTTGATTTGCAAATTATAGCCTTTTTTTTTGAAAATGGCGGATGTTTTTTAACTAAAAATTATAATTTTTATTTTTTGATTTTCATACATTTTTCCATTCCCCTAGAGGTTTTTACTAACCAAATATTTATTTTCATATATACAACTAAGTATTTATAAAAAAAAATTTGATGTGGGGAGACTTCAAACCTGGCGGTCACTGTGGTTCATTGTGCTATGTGATGTGTTTTGACGTTTTATTTTAATAAATTATATTGTGTTTTGGCGTTTACATTTTTACTAAATCTACTTTGGAGTGCATTAATTGCCTCATCTATTCCTTGTTTAATTAATGCTTCTTTAGTTTGTTCATTAATTAATTTTTTTGTTTTTGTTCTAATTTGTTCAGGCATGACTTTAAATTTTTCAAGTTCACTAACTATTAATTCAAGTTCATTGTCATTTATATGTCCATTCACTAAAGCTTTAGAAATATTATCATTTATTGTATTTAGTTTTGAATCAGCAAGTACCTTAATCTTTTCATGCTTTACTGCTTTTAAATTTAATTTTTTATTAACTTGCCCATTGATAAAACACCTGCTCCTAATGCTGCACCCTCACATGCAATAACTACTGGTGCTGCAATTATTGTTGCTAAAAAGCCAATTGCAATAGTTCCAAGTGTCATAGTGCTTGCAAGTAATGCATTATCAATTGCTGAAATTATTTTTACAGCTCTATGATACTTTTTACTTAACATATTTCTCTTTTCTCTCTTACGCTCTATTTCTTTTTGAATCTAATTAATTTTATTTAGCGGTATGAGCTTGGTTTTCAACAGGTAACTGATTTTCATCAAGTGCACTTGGTGTAATATTTGAATATATGTTATTATTATCTTTATTAAAATCGATTTTGTATTCCATTTTAATAAGTAAAAATAATTTTTTTAAAAATATTTACAATAAATTAACAAAGTAGTACCAAGTAAAGGAAAAGGTGCACCAATAAATCCTCCCTCTATTTAAGAATTGTGTGCTAGTTGTGTTTTACTTAAAGTAATTATTGAGCTTTGACCTTTTTCATATGCTCTTTTAATTCTATTCAATTGATAATCTGTTACAGCCTAATACATGCTTGCCATTAAGATCTGAATGTGATAACTTAATACTAGATCCATAACCATCTTCAATTGAGATCTTCAGGATCAGGTACACCTTCAGGTGTTTCGAAAATCTTGCACTCCATATCTGTTTTTTCACTTAAATTTGTTGAAATGTCTTTAATTATAAGCTTAGGGTTTGCATTTAATTTTTCTATTTTGTCTTGTAACTTAAATAGTTCAAGAATAATTTCTTTTGGTAATTTTTTTTCAAAAGATTGTTTTAAAATTTTGTATTCTGGTTGAAAAAGAGATTTTCCAAAAACTTGTAAACTATTATAGTCTAACCAACCAGGTCTCAAAAAGTAAATTCAATAATAAAGTAGTTTTTCCACAACCTGACTCTCCAACAATAATTCCTCTTATACTCTTAGGAAACAACTTATTATTATTTCTCTTATCGTTATTCGTATTCCATGACAAATCTATAATATCCATTTTTATATATTTAAGATTCATTTTTATATATAAAAATGTTGTATATCATTTTTTTCTCTATATATATAAAAATGAACTGTCTCAAATGTAGAAATAAAACAGATACACTAAACTTAAAAAATGTTGTGAGTAAAAACAATAGAAATATGCAACGTGGAGCTTGTGCTATTTGTGGAACAACAAAAACTAAATTCGTATCAGCAAAAACAGGAGGTAATTTAGTTGGATCAATTAATTCAGCAACAAGTAAAATAAAACTACCATGGTCAAAGTTTCCAGGTAAAATGCATATAAAGACGCATATAAAGAATGGAGTAAACCTGTAGATAGAGTTGATAATGCAGCTTAACATCACGATCTTGCTTATAAATACTTTGATGATACAGCAAAAGAAATTTTGCTGATAAAATTATGATTGAAGAAATGGATGCTATAAAAAATCTGCCAATACCTGAAAGAATTAAACAAAGTATTATAAAACCTATTATACCATCTAAAGTAAAGTTTGGATTAGGTTCATTGAACCCATATGACTTAGGTGTTGAAAAAAACTACCAACGATCAGTAAAAAAGACAAAGATAAAGAATTAAAATGGGCTGACAAACTTGCAAACGAACTTCATAGGTCAGTTGTAAATCATTTCAGAAAAGTTATTGTAAATGGAATCAATGAAATATGGGCTGCTGATTTAGTTGATGCAATCTTTTTCCAAATTCAGTGACGGTATACAATACTTATTAATGGTGATAGATGTTTTTTTAAAGTACAGATGGATTGTTCCATTGAAAAGTAAAACTGGAGCTGATGTTGCTAATGCATTAAGTAAAATCTTTAAAGAAAAAAGGTGTCAAAAAATGTGGGTAGATAAAGGTTTAAAATTTTATAATAAGCATGTTAAAGCGTTAGGTGTTGAGTTATATTCAACTGGAAATGAAGAAAAAAGTTGCATAGTTGAACGTTGGAATAGAACAATGAAAGATAAAATGTTTAAGTACTTTTCAGCTAATTCTACTAGAAAATATATTGACATTTTAGATGAAATGGTAAATAAATACAATAACACAAAGCGTTCTTCAATTGAAATGACACCAGTTTCAGCTAGCAATAAAAAGAATGAAAATGTTGTTTGGTTAAATCTAAATGGAAATGCACGATCAGAGTCCGTAAAACCAAAGTTTTCAATTGGTGATAGAGTTAGGATAGTTAAAAAGAAAGGAACGTTTGAAAAAGGATACACACCGAGATGGACGGAAGAAGTTTTTACAGTGACACAGATTCAGTTCACAGATCCACTAACGTATAAAATAACTGACGATAATGGTGAAGAAATACAAGGTACTTTTTATGAACAAGAAATGCAACTAACCAAAACATATTTAGGATTGAAAAAGTTATTCGTAAACTCAAAAACAAATCATTAGTAAAGTGGTATGGATATCTTGAGTCGTTCAACTCATGGGTTGACAATAAAGAATTGATAAGTCTGAAAAATTAGTTATTTAATAGGACATGCTTTCTTTTATGCTTAGATTTCACCTTAAAATTATTATTTCTTTGTTGAAATAATAATTAAATTAACACAATGTCATGCTAGTTGAAGAGCCCATAATATACATTTTGAAAAATAGTGGAGATGTATCATACTTTCTAGCTCACACACTTTTTTTGAAAATGCACTTTTTTATGAGCTAAACCCGTTGTTTATACTACTTATATCTATTACAGTCTAATTGATAAAAAAGGGGTGTGAGGCTGGTCAACAGATTTTTTCTGCTTACCTTTAAAATTTTTGCCTAGGAGGCCTTCATAAAGACAATAGCTGGATGCATTTAAAATCTGTCTAAGATGATTATTTTTTTGTTATTTGTGCAGTGATTAAGTTTTATTTCATTTGCTTTTAGCACATGTGTTATTGTTTTCTCTTGAGTTTTTTTTGTTTAAAAACACAGTTATAATTAATGAACTTTTAAAATAATTTTCATATTTAAAGAAACGTAAATAATTTCTTTTTTAATTTTTATAATTTCTTAGACATGTTTGGGTCCTGTAAAAGTGGATAGTTAAAAGCGGGTAGTTAATAAAAGCCATAAAATTAAATGAACTTATGTAAATGAAACATTTATAAAAAACATGGTTTTAAATGTTGCAACTTATTTGTTTAGATGAAATGCAACTGCATAACACATTGCACGGGGTTCTATGCACTACCTTGTATAAGCAAAGTTCTCTTATAACTTACAACATGACTAAAGTATCTCAAAAAAAAAATCGGATATTTTTGTTTTTTAGTTAGAAAAGACATTCTTTTTAGCTTGAAAACTTTAACTTAATGAAAAAAAAAAAAAAAATACACTGCTGGAAAGTTCTAGTATTGTTTACGTTTACCTATTTTTAATGACACATTTCTTTGTATTTGTACAAAAAAATGTGTCATTAAAAATCTACTCCAGCTTTATTTATAAACATATCGTATAACAAAATATGACTTTAAAAGTCATATCTTGTTATACGATATGCTTATAAATAAATTGATTTTAATAAAAAAGGCAGCATATAACTATTTTTTTAAATATTTTAGATATAATAATATATTTACAAATATATTATTATATCTAAAATATATTTAAAAAAATTGTTATACGCTGCCTTTTTTATAAAAATCAATTTTTGTATATATATATATATATATATATATATATATATATATATATATATATATATATATATATATATATATATATACATACATACATACATATATATATATATAATCTAGAAAATTTAAAACTAATTTTTAATTTATAATATTTTGCAGAGCTTTTTCAAATTCCATTTACCTTTGCTTTCTTCTTGTATAGAACCCGAATGACCTAAAAGTCATATATTCTGGCCAGAATTTGTGACTTTTAGCTCTTTAGAATCACAATATTTCAGGCTGAAATGCCAGAATTTATTTTTTTACCTTTTTAAGACGTGACACAGACTGTAAATTATATCAAAAAGTCATTGTCCTACATGGCAATAAAGAACTATAGGTAAACCTAGGTAAAAAGTAAAAATTTCTTAACAAACCCAATGTAATTTTATTTACAATTATATAAGGATTTCTATAAGTTTAGAAATATTGTGGTGTGAAGAGTTTCTATCCAGTTTTGGGCAACAAACTAGCTCTTTTTTCATCAAAAATGTTACGTGAAGTTTAAGTAACATTTAAAATGAGAATAGTCTCATTTCAAATGTTACTTAAATTTTAAATAATTAAAAAGTATAGGATGCCTAGTACAGTAAATATTTCAATTTTAACCTAAACAGAAAAAAAGAAAAACAAAGAAATAATTTCAAATATAAATTTCACTTTCAATCATAAATGTAAAAAATTACATAAATATATTCTTATTCCGGCTGGAATTGTATTAACAATTTCGGCAAATCTGGTTTCTGCCAGAATTCAAAATTTCCAATCCGGTACACCCCTATTCTTGTATTTCTTGGCATTTGAAATAATCAGGTAAAATTATTTTAATCTATTAACCAAGATACATGGTCAATGAAACAATGATACAATTCTTTGATTGAAAACAGTTAAATATGCTGAAAATGTTACTGAAGTATTAGTTTTCATTATTATTTATATAAGAAATTATTATTTTATATTTCATTCATTTATGTAAGTTTTATTATTTTAGTATTAAATATATTTTTTAATTTATTATTAATCAAACTTTTAGATTTTTTTAAAAATAATTAATTTATACAATTTAATCAAAATTATAATTTTTTTTTCAAATTATTTTTCGATTTTCCTTCATTTTATTTTGTTATTTTTTCTTTTATTTTAGATGCTTTGGTCTTCTTTTAGCACAAGGAAGAGATGTTGCTGAACAAGAGTTACATCTATTACCAGAGGTTTATTGTTTTTTAATAATTTTTTTTTAAACAAATTGATTTGTAAATTAAATTAGCAAAAAAGTAATAACTGTAATTTAAAAAAGACATCAAATAATTATATCGTAATATGATATTAAATGTAATACAGCAAGCATATAATAATAAAGTTATCAAATAATAAAAAAATAAAAAAAAAATAGTGTAAAAATGGTTTTGACTATAAAAACATTCTTGTAAACCGATTTAAATGGCTAAAATCAATCCTTATTAATTTTCACTAATTTATTATTACTTATTTAGCTGAAAACAGATCATCGCCCTGGTGATAAGGTTATAATATCAGGTCATTGGAACCCAATGTTAGATCAGTGGAAAATGCTTAATACTGATACTGGAAAAGGTTCTATACTTATTAGTTACTTGGTTACTTACTTGTTACTAGTTATTTGAATACTAGTTATTTGAATCGCAAAATCAAAAATTTTGAGAAAAAAAATTAGTTTTTTTGATTTAATTTTACATATACAGCATGCAATCACAATTTTTTTTAACAAGTTTTTTTTATTATACAATCTATGTACTGATATATACAAAACATGTTATGAAACTTGGTAATTGATGCTGACTCCTTTTCGTGCTAACTCCTTTTGACTTCGAATTAGGCTTTTAGAGATTTTATGGATTTTGTAATATGGTATGGAACACTTGCAAAAAAAAAATTATTGCTTATTATTTTTCTCTGCAAATTCCAAAAATATAAATTTTTTTCTGTATTGACCATTTTAAACTTATAGCGTTTTTAGCCCTAACTGTAGACTGAGTGCCCTTACATTATCAGTGCCTCAAAACATGAAGGAAGATTGTTAGTGTGCTTCTCTTGCAGCCTAAGTTTGGATTAGTAAAAAAAAGTAGTGGGTTAAAAGAAAGGTATTAATATGTATACAATAGTAATTGTAGACAGTAAAATACATCATTAATAGGTACTTTAAATGCAAGGTTTTCTGTTTCAGCATCATAAATTTTTTATAAAATGTAGAAAAAACGTTTTTGGTATGCTTGTTATCAAATACGCATGCAAAGTTTGCACTCAAGACCAAAGTAATTTGTTTTAAAAACATCTATATATATTTACACAAACACACACAGACCCCTACAGTAAGATGCTAAACTATTATATACAGTCTTCTCTGTTTGAAATTTACTGCCAGCGCATGAAAAAGCGCTGGCCGGACAGATATTATTTGTCTGGCATGCACGATTTTAAAAAATATTTATTTTTTGTACCTCCTTAATTAGAATTTGATTAAGAAAAAAGTGCCACCAGTAGTATTGGCGGGCATGTGGGCGAGTGCAAAACTGCAAGAGCGCGAAAGCCCTCATCAAACGGAGAAGACTGTATATAGTTTTGTATTATATTTTGTATTAAATGTTCTTTTTTTGAATGCAGATAACCGTATCTATATGACAGTTGCTGCTGATATTGTTTTGGAGAATTTGCAGGAGCCAATACGAATATTAAAAGAAGTCAAAGTAAGAGTGTTTAATACAAATGAAAAGTTTTGGAATCCATCTAAACCCAGGATACAAGATGAATATCAGTTGCAAGTTTTTGAGGTTTTCTTTTTATGCTTTTAATTTTTTTTTGTTAATTTAAATTTAGCATTTGTTCTTTTTTTTAAACATAAAAACTGTTTTGTTTTATTCCTCTTTTTTTTTTCATTTTTATTCATATCCTTTACTTTTTAGCTGGTTACATATTTTTAAAGCTTGTTATCTTTAATATATACATTTTAAAAATTACAATGTTCCCGACATTTCTAAATGCACATATAACTACTAACAAGAAGCACATAAGGTTAGAATTAAGATAAGGTCAAAAATAACTTTAGAAAGAAACTTAAAAGAGTTAACTTAAAAGAGTTGTAAGTGAAATTTAGAAAATTCAAATTGCTGCTTAATTAAATCCCCATGTTACTCAGACCTTTTTTCTTTCATGAATTGGTGTGAAAGACCTTATGTCTGTAAAACCACCTGAAATCAAAGTAAACACCATTGACCTGAGGTAAAATATGCAATATGAAAAAAAATTAACAGAACTCCATCAGTAAAGAAGCTTGAGAACAGTTTTTTAGCCACAAAATATCAAATTTTATTGTATTTTATAGCAACTGCTGATATTACTTGCATATACCATTTTGGATCAGCAGTTAATAATATACCTAAATTGTTTTTTAAATTAGTTTCATTAGTTTCGAAATTTCCATCTCTGTCATTAATAGTATACTTGTTAGTTATATTTATTTTTATCTTTAGCACTAATGTAAAGGATTTTGCATTTTTCTTTGTTGGGTTTCATTAACCACATGCTACACCAATTAATTATTTTATTAACATTAGTTTGAAGTTGATTTGGTGTTTTAAATGAAGTTTAAAATATCAATTGAAGCTGATTTGGTGTATTATTATTGACAACTGAAATTAATTTGCTGTTATCAGCATATAATTTGCTTTCTGAAGTAAACTCATTAAGTAAATCAAAAATATATAATAAAAATAAGTGGTCCTAAGTACAGTTATTTTTTTAAAATGTTATTAAGGTGCTCCAAGAAGACCTATCGGTCTTATCACAGAGCACTGCAAAGGAGCATTTAACCAAGAAGTTTACGCCTCCTTTCTTACCAATGTCACTTATTGAACTAGAGCTGGTGTCGAACCATGAATCTATATATATATATATATATATATATATATATATATATATATATATATATATATATATATATATATATATATATATATATATATATATATATATATATATACTTATATATATATATATATATATATATATATATATACAACTCTTAGATGTTGTCCGAAAGTTTTTTCCATATTTTGTTGACAAAAAGTAAAAATTAAAATGCAAGACCGGAATTTTTTTTTTTATTAATGATAGACTGCCTGCCCCAACCAAACCCTCAGTCGATGTAGCAGCACTCCCTTGCGGGTCAGGCTGTTTGTCAGTCGATGTAGCAGCACTCCCTTGCGAGTCAGGCTATTTGTCAGTCGATGTAGCAGCACTCCCTTGCGAGTCAGGCTATTTGTCAGTCGATGTAGCAGCACTCCCTTGCAAGTCAGGCTATAAGATAGTCGATGTAGCAACACTCCGCGCTTGATTTACAGTAAAAAAAATAAAAATAAAAACATTTTATTAAAAAAAATAAAAATAAAAACATTTTATTAAAAAAAATAAAAATAAAAACATTGTTTATATTGTTAAAAACATTCAGAATGTTTTAAAAACATTCAGAATGTTTTTAAAAACATTCCGGTCAATTAAATTTGCGTTTTTGTGGTTTTTTTATATAACAATTAATTTGTAATTAAATTAATGGTTTTGACTTTCGTCCAACACGGAAATGTTGGATGAAAGTCAAAAGTAATTAAAAGTGACGTATGTGTTGGCGTAAGAATCACTTTTTTCCTTCTGCTCTTCCTAAAGCCAACAAACTATAGATCTATATATATATTTATATGTATATATTAATATATATGAGGTTTGTTCAATAATTAATGAGACAATTAACTATTACTCAAAATGGTCGAATTGATTCATATGAAACTTTCAGGATGTGAATTTAGCAATCTTGCAATGATATTTGAACAGCTGTTTAATCTTCTTCTGTAAACATAACTTCAAATTTAATCAGTTAACGATGGGGTGTTCGCTTAAGAATTAAATGGTGGAAGAACAATGTGCTGTGGTGAGATTTTCAGTCATGGAAGATGAGATAGGTGGTTAAATCCGCAAAAAATGTTAAAAGAGACAATTGTTTGAATTGTTTATAAATGGCTACAACAGTTTAAGAGTGGCCGTACAAAGTTTCTGACGAGCAATGAAGTGAATGACTTGTCGAAGTTAAGACTTTCTCTCTCTAATTTTAGATTAATGCATTAATTTGGGATTATAGGTATACCACTTTTAAACTGGTATGTGAAAAAGTAAACGCTAATGTTGGAACTGTCTATAACATTATTGACAACAAGTACAGGAAAGCCTGTGCAAGATATGTGCCCAAACAACTCACGAATGCTCACAAAGAAATCCGGCTTTAAATCAGTCAACAGTTGAAACGTCAATATTTGGCTGAAGGAGAATGTTTTTTTAAAAGAATTGTAACATGATGAAACATCAATCCACAATCAGCCGAAGTCAATACGACAGTGCCTTGAGTGGATGCATACAACTTCTCCCACCGGGAAAAAATTTAGTACTCACTGGCCATTAAAGTCATGCTAATAGTAATCTGGAATTTTCAGAGGTCAATATATTGTGATTTTTTTGAAGGCTGACAAAAACTGGTGTCAGAGATGGATATATATATATGCAGTGCCGCATTTGTGGCTGCGGCGCCCTTAGGCAAATGAGTAGTTGTTGACCCATAATCCTTAATAGAAGTTAAAACAACACATATCTACAAGAAAAAACTAATCATCTGTTATTTTTTTGTTTGTTGTTTTGTTAATTTATTGATTTATTAAAAGAAAAAGTTCACTCTAAAAGTAGTAATTAAAACATGTACTTTTTATTACCCATCATAGCAATGATTAAGTTAGGTAATGTGAGGTTTTGCACCAAGATTTTATACTTTAGGACACTCATACCTATTGTTGCCTAAAATCTTGTTTATTTTAAACTAATCATAGTAATAGTTTTTTTGAAAATTTTTAAGGAGATGGTTCTTCAATCCTATCATCAACCAACAGTTTTATTAAAACCAAAGTTAGCCATTAAATTGAAAAACATGACATCTGGTCCAGTTTTCCTTTTAAAGTTAAAACTATTTGAGGTGCTGACACTCATGGTACTCTTAAAATTTATGATGGTCTGTATTTATATTTTACAGAAATGCTTTGTTGCATAAATTTCATATTGATTAGTTAGACACTTTTATTATTATAAATAAATTTCTGATTACATTAACAACATGTTTTGAACAATACTTCTTTAGTATTTACCTACCATGATTTGAAATGCTTTAAAATCCAGTTATGCATAAAATAATAGTTATCTTTTTATATAAATATTGTTATTATAAAGTTTAATGTCTTATTTTAACTTTTAAGGAAGTTGAAAGTGATAAAAGGTCAAAAATTAGAAAAGAAGACTATAAGAAAGAAAAAGTTAAAAGTGTAATTGCGAAAAAAAAAATTCAAAGTTTTCATTCTAAAAAATGTTGAAAATATTGATTGATTTTAGAAGAAAAAAAGAGAAATATCAAGCATCAGTTCCAAACTTTGACTACAGTAATATCGATTATGGATGGTATTGCATTTTTTGCACAAAAATGTGAACATTTATATTACTTTTGTAAATAAAGCAGCAACTTTAGTGAACATTACAATCATGCTGTTAATTGACATTAACAGCACCGAAGTGACATCGACAATGTCAACTGCGCATCACCAGAATTCCATCAAAAGTGAAGCAGCTTACAAAGAACTAGGTAAAATGCAAACTAATGCATTGGGGATAAATGTGAAATGCAAACTTGTTGTTGGTAATTTCATTACAAAGTATTAGGTACATTCACGCATTTTCCAGACCTTGCCTCAGCTTACCAGTGAGTGTGGTGGTAAGAAAATCCAGACCCATTCACTCACTGCCCCAAAAAATGTCTATTAATTATCATTTTTATTTTTCCAAGAGTATGTTTTAATAAATAACTATCTGTAGCTGCCTTTAATCAACTTTTTTCAAGATATCAATTTCACTAAACAGTGAAAATTTTTTTAACAAAATGATCAGTTAGCATTTTATTGGTTTTTGACTAGTAAAAAAACTAGTAACTAGGTTGCAACTAGTAAATTGGTTGAGACGTTGAGCAAAGCAAGCATCAAGAAAGTGCTGATTGAGTTCTTTCAAAATATTATATGTCTTTTTGACCAACAAGTAAAAAAACTAGTAACTAGGTTGCAACTAGTAAATTGGTTGAGGCGTTGAGCAAAGCAAGCATCAAGAAAGTGCTGATTGAGTCCTTTCAAAATATTATATGTCTTTTTGACCAACAAGTAAAAAAACTAGTAACTAGGTTGCAACTAGTAAATTGGTTGAGGCGTTGAGCAAAGCAAGCATCAAGAAAGTGCTGATTGAGTCCTTTCAAAATATTATATGTCTTTTTGACCAACAAGTAAAAAAACTAGTAACTAGGTTGCAACTAGTAAATTGGTTGAGGCGTTGAGCAAAGCAAGCATCAAGAAAGTGCTGATTGAGTTCTTTCAAAATATTATATGTCTTTTTGACCAACAAGTTAAAAAACTAGTAACTAGGTTGCAACTAGTAAATTGGTTGAGACTTTGAGCAAAGCAAGCATCAAGAAAGTGCTGATTGAGTTCTTTCAAAATATGTCTTTTTTCCTGTATGGACAACACCAATGGTAATTTCAGGGATTTAAATGTCTTTTAAAACAGGTTATGCCTATTTCAATATGTATTTATTATCAATATGAAAGATGTGAAGCCATGGTTTTATTTTTTGTCCTTGTCTCAAAAGAGTTTTTGAAAGCATTTTTTTACTTCATTGTGTGTTCTCAGCTATATCTCCCCTAAATATTATATCTCCCCCATATTGATAGATATTATTGATAGAACATTTGTTCAGTATGAGTTTTGGCTAAAGTTTGTTATTTTTGCACACAATAGTCACCTGAAGCTGACATATAGTATAGAAGAGATCTTGTTTAAAAAAATTGTTTAAAGTTATTGCTTCTATTAATGATTTTTCCATTTAGTGCTGCTTGCGAAGAATGTATTTTTTCTAAAATCACACCTCTGAAGACCCGTCTGCATACCCAACTTGAGCAAGTAACAATTGAAGCTTTTCTTTGTATCGCCTCTAAAACACTAAAAGCAGGATTTTCAGACAGCGTATTTAAATATTTTGTGGACTCACTAAAAAACCAATAACCAATATTGTATTTAGACATAACCCTGTAGAAGACAAGTATTTCCACAAATACAAAAACTAAAAGTTTTATAAGGAAGTATCACACTTACAATACTTCCAACTTTAATTGATAAAACCTTCAAAATAAACAAAAATAATATTGATATACAATTTTAACAATTTTTTTAAGTTTTAAAGCATTATCTGTACCCAACTTGTTTAATAGAAAATTAGACATTAGAAGATAATTTATATGAAATTAAATAAAATATGCAATAGATAGAGAACTTACATAAAAGAGAGTGTTAATGTAGGTAGAAAAACTCTCATAAAGGGTATAAATAAATAAGTAAAAATTAAATTATGTTATGATGACACTAACCATTTAGTTGATGAAAATTTTTACCAAAAAATTTTACCTATAAAGTAAACAACATTTAAAAAAGTAAAATTGTTTACTTTGAAAACTAAAGCAACTTTTAAAAATTAACTTAAAACATTGCTAATAGCGCTTGTCTATAAGATTTATTACTTCAAAATTATTTCTATATCAATAATCAATTTCATATCCTTTGTTTTCTATAACTTCTCTACAACGACATGACATTGATTGAATCAATTTATAAATTTGTAATTTATTTACTTCCTGTTATGTTTGTTTAAGCTCGATGTACAACTGATCATCATCATTGTTCTTTTCAGTCAGATAGCCTTGTCTAATTGCTTCCAAAGATTTTCAATGAGGTTAAGGTCTGATGAGTTAGCTGGCTATTTCATTAAACTGATATGGTTAGTATTAAACCAGGTTTTAGTAAGTTTAGATGTTTGTTTAATGTCATTGTCCTGCTGGAATTGCCACCATAAAGGGATATTATCATCAGTAAAAGGAACCATTTGTTATTCCAAAACATCTCTATACATGAAGCGGTCTATAATGCAGTTGATTTAAAATAATGTTCCTTAAGCATAAATATTTGAAAAACATCCCCAAACTATCACTTCTTTACTACCATCGTGTTTAAAAGCAGCTCTTGTACACATTGGGTTTACTCGCTTGCATTATGGGCGTCTTTCATTTTTTTCCTCAAATAAATTTTGCCTCGACACTCCATAAAATTCTACTTGTTGAAATTTTAGTTATAGTTCCTTAATTACATCTTGAGCAGTAGCAAAGGAATGCTTTTTCACAAATCTCACCAACCTACAATCAGGAGTTTTTAATGTTTCAGGGGGACAACCTCTGTTGTACTTTATTTTGACAGTGCCTCTGGCTTTGTATCTGCTGATTTATCGGTTGATCATGAGTGATCCATCAGTTGATTACAAATTTTCCCACATTATACTTGACCAATAGTTCATGTTGTTGAACTTCATTACTAAAATCAGCAATTACTTTTTGCTTAAATAAGGTACTATATTTATTTTTGGCCATTATTTAATACAAAAATGTTAGAATTATATATCAAATTTATTGTTATAATAAAATGATATTTTAATAATGAAGTTGCACTTTCAAATCAAAATAACTAATAAAAAATAAGAAATTTATCTATTTAAGACGATTTACAAAAATTAAATATATTTCTGTGGTTAAACTATTGTTTACTTTGGTTCTATTGTCAAAGTTGCTTTTGTTTTGAAGCCTATCCAAATTTGTTTAATTTAATAATACAGGTATTTTGAACGCAATTTATAATTTAAAGCATTAAAAGTGTTTAAAATAAAAATATTTTAAGAATTTGTTTTAATTATATTTAATAAGAATAATTCTAAAATTAAATTAAAAAAAACAACATATTTCTATCTATAAATGAAGATTTTTAATTTAATCATGTTGTCTCCTAAGAAGTTGCTTTAGTTTTGGAAATCAGTTTTATTTTCATTATCATAAACCATATTTTACACACATACACACACACACGCACACACTCACACACACACACACACACACACACACACCACACACACCACACACACATACATTAAGGCATATTATATTTTTTGTTTTGATATACTTTTATGTACTTAGAAATTCAATGAAAATGGTGTGCGATGTTTTGTAAAAAAGAGTTTTTTATCATCTCAAGAAAAAGAAAAAGCTCAACATTTTAGTTTTCGTTCAGTTTCATCATTATGGAAAAATACAAATATTCCTCATCAAGTCACACAAAATGAAAAAGAAAATTCAAATAGTATTGGTATTAAATTTTTGTATTTTTAAAAATATAGTATTTTTTACATATGAAATAATAATTATACAACATTTATAAATAAAATTTAGTAATAATGATAAATGTAATTCACATATAATCAAAAATTTGTGTAAAAAATTGTTGCAGTCTTGTATAGGTTAAAATAAAAGGACTAGGACTAGGACTAGGGTGCAATGGAACATTTAAAAGTTTAATTGCTATTTAATTTATTTTATTGTAAATATTTATGTTAAATTATAAATTCAATTTTTTAACTTACTGTTACATAAATAGTTTCAATAGTAAAAATTAATGTCTTTTTTTTTTGTTATTTTTGTTTTGTTTTTTATCTATAAAATATACTTTTCGCAATGCAGACATTTCAGTTTTTTGTTTTTTTAAATTAATTAAATTAGATTAGTAATTGATGCTATTTACCATAATTTCATTTATTGAATACAATCATATTCATATTTTGACGGAATATGAATATAAAGTTCTTTCAATAATTTTCAGAGTTGGCTGATCGTAATGATGAAGTATTTGAAGTAGAGGGCGATCAAGATGATGAACCGCTACTTTCTGGAACGGGTCATCTGCATGAAGAATTTAGTTTGGAGCATATTGCCACTTGTGAAAACGTACTAAAAGAATGGGAAGAAACCCATACAAAGCCGAATGTTTCATTTCTAATGAATTTATTACAAACAGTAAACTTCAAATTTTTTATTTAGTTTAAATATATAGAGTTGTTACTATTACTGTTACTATAATTTAAATATATTTGTTACTATTGAATTCACTTGAAAAAGCAGTTTATAATTTTAAAAACTTGAAACTTACGAATTACGAAATACGAAATACGTTCTTTTATTCTAATGATCTTTTTTATATATATATTGATTCTTCTTTTGATTTGTTAATTTCAATTTGTTTTATATATTTTGTATTAAATAGGGTTTTCCGGATTTTTTGAGAGCCAAGTTGTGGGAGTTGATTATTGGCTTAGAAAATAATTCTGACCTGTTAAAAAGTTATGAATATTTGATTGAAAAGGTGGCGTGTTATTTAAAAAAATTTTACTATGAATTTGCTTTTGTTTAATACATTCAAAATATATTTTTCTTTTCTTTTTTTTTCATTTAGGAATCTCCTCAAGAACAAGTAATTATATGGGATTTTAAAAGGACATTTCCTTCGCATGAATTTTTTAAAGAAGCAGGCGGTAAAGGTCAAATGGCTCTTTATAATGTCAGCAAGGCAATATTTTACATAAAGTCTATTGAACATATTAGTTTTCTTAAAGTGTTATTGATTTTTTTTATACAATAATAATAAAAATAATATATATATATATATATATATATATATATATATATATATATATATATATATATATATGTATATATATATATATATATATATATATATATATATATATATGTATATATATATATATATATATATATATATATATATATATATATATATATATATATATATATATATATATATATATATATAAAAACTTTGGAATTAAAAAAAATGAGGTAACAGTTAGAGGTTAGCAAAAAAAATTTGACACAAAGGGGTTACCATAAAACATCAAAGCAAGGTTGGCGGTTTTTTGCCGACCTTAAACACTTTATGGTCTGCAGTGAGGTTGGCAATGCCAAATGCCAACCCTAATTCTGAGAGCTATATATATATATATATATATATATATATATATATATATATATATATATATATATATATATATATATATATATATATATATATATATTTATGTGTATATATATTATGTATGTATGTATGTATAATAATATATATATATATATTATTTATGTATATATATATATTATGTATGTATGTATATAAATATATATATATATATATATATATATATATATATATATATATATATATATATATATATATATATATGTATATATGTATATAAATACATGTATATATATATATATAAAACGCTGTTCAAGATCAAAGGAACCAAAATAGAAAATAATGCAATAAAACTATGACAAAACATAGATCACGCAGTGGAATAGTCTAAGAAGCGGCTCATTTTTTTTACTCTAGGTAAATATAAAATCATGCTTGCTGGTCACTCAAATAAGTCTTTACTTTTGTCAAACGGCAATCAAGAAGACTTGAATGTGTCTTAGGTGTCCTAACATCAAACAACCTCAAGGTTAAGCTACAGCAGCTAGATCAAACCAAGTACTTGGTAAGCAAAAAAAATTATTTTTCACAAGAGATAACATATATTACACACAATATAAATTAAACCTGATCAAGAGTATCTCACTTGAAAATATCACAAAAACACTTGAATGCAACAGTGAGCAGTTAAAACAATAAGTGAGATAAACAAAAACTATGAGGACACTGAATTACCTTGTCACAGTGCTTAGTGCTGCACTTTCATCAAAGTTTACAACTAAAACTTTATTTTTTTATAATGTTTTATTTTTGCTTGTTAAATTTTGATATATGAATAAACAAATCAAATTCATATATATATATATATATATATATATATATATATATATATATATATATATATATATATATATATATATATATATATGTATGTATATATCAGCCCTCAGAATTAGGGTTGGCGTTTGGCAATTCTGACCTAAATGCCAACCTAAAAGTGTTTGAGGTCGGCAAAAATCTTCCTCATTTCTATGTTTTATGGTAAGACCTTTGTATCAAATTTTTTTTGCTGACCTGATGCCGATCTCTAAAAGATTAAGTTCATTTTTCCTAATTCCAAGGGTTTATATTTATATATATATATATGTATATATGTATATATATATATATATATATATATATATATATATATATATATATATATAATATATATATATATATATATATATATATATATATATATATATATATTTATACATATATATTTATATATTATTATTATTGTTGTAGTTATTATTGTTAATATTTTATTTGTAGGCGTATTCAATTTATGATGAAGAAGTTGGTTATTGTCAAGGACTTTCATTTCTCATAGCTGTTTTATTACTTCATGTATTTTGCTATTTATAATAAAAAAATTTAATGCGTTTTATAATGGTTGATGATTTTGATAATTTTTTTCTATTAAAAAGTTTAATTTTATTGTAGCATCAAAATACATTTAATAGTGCTGATTTTTAGGACCCATGCGCGATGATGCATAAATTAGATTGAAGCTTTTAATTCTTTGTTTATAATATGCATGTTTGCTTTAAATTGTTTATTTATTTTAATACTAAGGTTGAAGAAGAAATTGCCTACTGTATGCTTGTAAAAATTATGTATGTCTATGGACATCGAAACTTATTTAAAGATGGATTTGCTTTATTACACGAATCATTTTATGTTCTTAAACGCCTACTTGAGGTAATTTTCTAAACAAAATGTTTTAATTGGTTATAAATATAAAAGTCACATTTATATATATATATATATATATATATATATATATATATATATATATATATATATATATATATATATATATATATATATATATATATATATATATATATATATATATATATATATATATATATATATGCCTTCTTAGTCTTAGCATGTGTCATTTGATGTCATGCTAAAATAGCTGTTTGCATGTATAGTACATACATCCACTAAATAGTACTCTAGTACCAGTCTAAACCCAATCCAGGTTTGGGCTGGTACTTTCTAGATATAAAAGACTTTTTTTAGCAAAAAAATGTGAGGGGAAAATGTATAATTAAACTAAATAATACCATAAATATTAAAAAAAAAAGTCAACTGCCAAGACATGATTAAAGATTATGACCACATGGTGGATCTCATATATCGTAGAAAATTTTATCGAGATTTTTATAACTAACTTTTTAAAAAAAATATGTTGAAAAGTTTTAAAAAATGCCTTTTTTAAATTAAAATTTTATTTTTGATGTTTATTTTTTTTTCTGTCTAAAAGTGCCTGAAATGTGATAGCTGTTCATATCAAGTATGGTGATTAAGTAAAAACTTTAACCTGCCATTCATTCAATTTTTAGATGGTAAATTATGAAATGTATAGATAGGCATGTTATGCAATAAAGTCGGTTCTCTTCTGTTGACTAAATCCGGGTGCTGCTGGTGTAATTTCCAAAACATTTCACAAATTTTCTTACAATAGGACTCTGCTCTAATGATTTGGTCTAGTTGGAGAAAGTTATAGTGGATGACAACATTTGATGACAACAATAATGTAACTATAATCTTTTTTTAGTTGACCTTTAGGTAGTGCTTCAAATGCTCATTACCACTATCCCAAATGTTTCATGCAGTTGTACTAGATCCACTTTTTCCCATATCGCAGTTCAATCCAAAAATAGGTCATTTTGGTTGTGCGTGAGCAAGGAAGAACAAACCTTAAAAAATGACAGCTTCTGCTGATTGTTTATATGGCACCCACTTTTCAAATTTTTTATGACTCCTAATTCATTTGCGTTCTCCTGAACATTCCCTGTTTGAGGATGTTCAGGGCACCACACTAAATTAATTTTTTAAACTATTTCCACTGCTAATTGTAAAATATAAAGTTAAAATAAAATATCATTTAAAATTGGTTCTTCAACATGCCACAGTTTTTTTCCGGAAACAATGGGATTAAATTAGTATTAAGTAAAAACTGACAATGCAATCTTGAGCAGAAAATTAATCCTTAAAGTCCTAAAGCTTTTCTTTTAACAGAATATGAAAATATGAAATTATTTTATATTATGAATTCTGATATAAAGTGGTACAAAATAGAATTTAATAGTTTTAAAAATTTTATGTGACTCTTCAGAGAAAAGATGAAGATTGTAGAGCAAGATAACGATTGACAGACAACTTAAAGGATTGCAAATTATATGAATCAGGAACGCAAGATGAAGGAAACAAATTCCAAAGGACTGATGTTCAAGGAAAAAAACTAGACAAATAAGAGTTTTTGAAGCACCTAGGAACAGTCACAGAAAAAGGATGAGACTTAATTGAATGATGAGTAACACGAGAATGAATTTTAGTAGATGGCACAAGAGTTGTTAGCTCTTTAGAGCAGTGCCCATTATAGTATTTGTAGAAAGAAAAAAAGAGAAGCAACATTGCAACGATGTGATAATGGTTGGAGGTTGGCTGCAAGAGCAGGTCCAACTATGTTTACAATGCATTTTTGCACCTTGTCTAAAAGAGAAAGGGCATCATTAGAAGATCCGCCCCAGATATGGCAACAGTATTCCATACAAGGCCGGATTTGAAATTTATAGAGATAGAGAATAGAATTCGAAGTAAGAAATTGTCAAGCTTGATAAAGAGATGCAACCTTAGCAGATGCTAATTTTGCAACAGATTTGATATATGGTTTTCAAGAAAGATCGGAAGTAAGAGTTAATCCTAGAAGATGAAGAGTAGATGACTCATCGAGTACATCACCGTTTATAAATATAGGAAGATCTAAATTATTGCGATAACAATTGGCTGAAAAAGAGTTTTATCTGTATTGAAGTTCACCAGCCACTGTGAGCCTCATGCTGTAGCAGAAGTGAGATTCTTTTCAAGCTCAAATGCCCCCTCCAAGCAATCAGAGAGTGTTGGTTTCTTATCACGACAAGAATAAATGGTAGTATCATCAGCAAACAATGCCACCTTAGATGTGAGAATATCTGTAAGATCGTTAATGTAAATTAAAAAGAGTATAGGGCCCAGGATAGAACCCTGAAGTTACAGAATAAGAAGAAGAGTGCTGTCCATCAAAGACAATTTTTATACTACGATTGGAAAGGAAGGATTCGATAATCTTAAAGATGTTACCTGATACACCATAAGAAGAAAGCTTATGAAGAAGACTTTATCAAAAGCTTTTGAAATGTCAAGAGCAATGACATTAACCTCTCCACCTTTATCTAATGCACGATAAAATCTATCAGTTATTACAGTTAGCAAATCAGCTGTAGAACAAGAAGATCAAAAACCATATTGATGGTCAGAAAGTAAGCTATTAGATTCAAGATGAGAAATTAAGTGCTTGTTAATTAAAGATTCAAAAACCTTGCTTATGATAGGAAGAAGACTTATGGGATGATGGTTAGACCAATCAGATCGCTCTCCAGAATTTTTGAAGATAGGGATAACAGATGCCGCTTTCCAGCAGGCTGGAAATCAAGACTCTGATAAGCACTTAATGAATAGTTTTGAGAGTATAGACAACAGCTCCGGGGAACACTTCTGCAAGACAATAAGAGGTATGTTGTCCGGGTTGCAAGCTGTAGAAGAGTCTAAGCAGGAAATCACTTTAAATACAGAAGCTGGAGTGAAAGGAATGTCAAGCAATGGATCAAATTGTTTGTTGGCAATATCAGGTAGAACGAAACTAGTGGAATCAAAAGATGATATTGATGAAAAAATTTTTAGCAAACAATTCAGCTTTGTCTTTAGGTGAAGTGGCAAAGTCTGAACCATACAAGAGAGGTGGAATTAAAGATTTGCCCTTATTATTAATACTATTAAGGATTCTCCAGAAGTCACGAGAGCCTAATTTTTGAGATGAGATACGAGGTTTCAAGACCTGAGAATAGTGGGCTTTGGTGTTAGACAAAACCTTTTTACAATGGTTTCTGGCAGTTATAAACAGATGTCTGTTTTCTGGTGAATTGTTTTGCTGAAAGATATGAAAGTAACTGTTTTGATTGGTAATTGCAGCAACACAATGTGAGGAAAACCATGGAGGAGAATGAGGCTCGTCCTGAAGTTGTCGAGAGGGAACAAAAGATTCCATACCAGCCTGAATCCACGAAGTTATGTAAGAAGCACATTTGTCAACAGGAAGACGAAAGATTTCTACCCAAGGGCCATCACAAAGAAAATCACGGAAAGAATTCCAGTCAGCTTTAAAGTAGTTGTAAGAGGTACGATAATAGGGGAATTCAGGTGATGAAGAAGAATGAGATTTAGTGAGATCAAACTGTGATCAGAAGCACCTAAGGGTGAATGTGGAGAAACTGAGCACTGACTTGGATCAGAAACAAAAAATAAGTTGAGTAAAGAAGGTAAATGATTCGGGTTGTCTGGAAAGCGAGTTGGAAAGTTGACTATTTGAATTAGGGATTGAGAAAAGCAAAAGTTGTGGACTTTAATGCCTGCATAATCACTGACACTAGAGCCAAACCATTCAGTTTGATGAGCATTAAAGTCACCGACAACAGCAATATAGGCTGATGGATAAAAAGAGATGGCTTGGTCAATATGATCATTAATAACATCAAAATGAGTGCAGTCTTGAGATGAACGAGAGCAATAAAGAACAAATAGAAAGGCGATAGAGTATAGTGGTGCTAAACGAAAGCACATGAAAGAATAGTCTGATGATTCAAACCTAGTTTCACGACAAATCTTACAAATGTAAATGCCCAGACCAAGCATGTGACTATTGGAGTCTTTACAAATTAAAGGAAGATAACCATCAACACTAAGATCACAAGATGAGACAGCTGAACTCAAGTTAGTCTCACAAAGAGCAAGCAGGTATGGTGAACTTTGCAAGAGATAAGACTCAACAAAAGAAAAGTTACTTCGAAGGCCACAAATATTAGTGAATGATAGGTTTAGAGAACTTGGTGATGGTGATGGTTTTTTGTGTTTTATAGTTTTTGGTACTTTATTCATTTATATATAAATACAAGTTTATATAGAGGATAAATATAAAAATTTAATACAAAAACACAAAAAACCCTCTGAATTAGGAAAAATGAGGTCAACAATAATTTGCCGACATCAATCTTTTTGAGGTTGACAAAATAAATTTGATACAAAGGTCTTACCTTTTTTGCCGACCTCAAACACTTTTAGATTGGCATTGCCAAATGCCAACCTAAAAGGGTTTGAGGTAAAATAGGGTTGACATTACTTCTAAAGAAAATTTACCAAGGCAATCTGGCCCTTGTAGATTTTAATTTCCTAAAAAATATTTAAAAAAAAACAAACAATTTCCCGATGAAAAAAATCAATAAATTTAATTTTTCTCAATAAAAATCAACTAAAAATAAAATAAAAAAGACTTTAAACATTAAGTTTTTCCATTGTTGCTTTCAGTTTTAAAGTAACTGTGTTTTTGAATCTTTTTGAATTTTTATTGTAGCAATGATTTCCATTTCCATTTAAAGAATTTCCATTGAAACTATTGCTATTTTTAAGTTTTAGTTTTGATGGTTGTCACATTTTCATGCTTTAATACCGTAATATTACAGTCACCACACCCATTGTGGTTAATTAGACTGGAAAAAATGATATTTTAAGCATCACCCAAATATATACTTTGTATATAAATAAATTTATTTAATGTTATATAATAATAGTTTAATTTTTCAAAACGTTTCTGTTTTTTAAGCCTATAGAAATTTATTTCAACTTTTAGCAATATATCCCAGATTTATTTGAACATTTTCAATCAACGAATACTGAAATACATATGTTCGCTTCACAGTGGTTTCTCACCCTTTTCACTGTAAAGTTTCCCTTGCCATTAGTATTTCAAATTATTGATCTTGTGCTTTGCCAGGTTTGTCACTTTTGTTTTGAATTGTTTTTTTAAGTTATTATGTTAAATTCTTATTTTGTTTGTTTATTTTTTGAAATAAATGTTTTATTTCTATTGCTATTATTAAGAGATTCAATTTTAGGGTTGTGATGTTTCATTTCAGTTTGCATTGGCTTTTTTAAAGGTAAAGGATTTTGCTTGTAATAGCACTTGTTTGTGTTTTATAGTGCATTTTTGAATATATGACATAATATAATATAGCAACCCATGGAATTGGAAAAAATGAGATTGCTGCAAACTTTTATTGACATTGTTGTATCATATTTCTTTCAAATATTTGCATAATCAGTATTTCTACTGATGACTTCATTTGACGTCAATCAGTATTTCTACTGATATCTTCTGATTGATACCAGTATCTTTATAAATATCTTTATCACCTTTATAAATATCTTTATAAATATCTTTATCACCTTAATAAATTTTATAAAGTATCTTTATAAATATCTTCATCACCTTTATAAATTTTATGAGAATTAAAAGAATTATTTCTTATCTGTATTAAGAAAAAAAAAATGAACATAATATATTTTTAAAAAATTACTATAATATATAAAAAAAAATGAAAATAAATAAAATAAAGTGTGAGGCATACAAAGCATACTTTCAAATCAGGGATCAGGAAATATCCTGGATCAACATTTCATATGCAAATATTGCAAGAGAACACTTGAAGGTAAGTTAAGCTTAGATGTTCTTTTTTTTTTTTTTTTGAACTTCTTCTAAATCATTAAAATAGTTGAATATCAATGAATAATGTGTAGTACATTTCACAATGTTGCTGTTCACAAAGTTTCCATATATATTGGTGTTCAATAGCAAAATATGTTGTATGCTGATATTATATCCTATATTAAGTTATGTGTGAAATTTTATCAAATTACATATGCTTTTTTACAGGTTGGTACATAAGAGAAAAAAAGCTATGAAGTTTTCTATATCATAAATTTGTCAGACCTCTCAAACAAACTTACTGAAACAAATGCTACTTCTGCATTGTTGATCCCTCAAAGTTTTGCTTAGGCAATGTGCCTCAAATTGTTTATGCAGACCTACATAATGCGCCAGTATTGCATAAGCCCCGAGCTGCCTGTTCAAACTTTCCCTAATAGGGATCAGCTAGCTTAAGGAGAAAGCATTATATCCAAAAGCGAGGAAAATACTAGAGATACAAATAAGAGTTTCACAAGTGCAGTCTAGGAGAGGAGGTAATATTTCCCTAACCAAAAGATGTCAACAATCTAATCAAAAACCTAGGTCTTAACATGTCGAATGCTGAGCTTCTGATGTGAATGGTTTTTATATATAGATAGTTTATCCCTGAGCCTCAAAGCTATGTTGCTTCACAACAGAAACAACTATCTGTTTATTCCAAATGCTCACTCAAATGTGCATCTCAAGAAGGACTATATTAATTTCAAGGTGTTTGCTGAGTGCTTTGAATTTTGACAAATACGGATAGGGCAGGGGAAAAGGGGCATTATAGACTTCAAAATGATGTCATTTATTATAAACCATCAAGGCAGTTCCACAAAGTTTCCTTGTTTCGGTTGTTTGGGCAGCCGTGACTCTTAGATGCATTATCATAACTGGCTACAATTGACCAAGTTCAATTGAGCAAGAGCAATGTGAAGTGGGAGCGGCATATAGAAACTCAGAAAGTGCTTATGTCATCACTGCAGATTAAGTTAGGCTTCCTCGAACAATTTGCCTGTTCCTGAAAAGGAGTTGACACCTTTTAAATGTCTTGAAGATTTTTCCCCAAGTTGTCTGTGGTTAAAGCTGGTACCTTTGCTAGAATACAGATCAAGAAGATCAAAAAATTTGACAAGTTTGCCAAGCTTCTGAACAAGACTGAGAAAGCAGCTTGATACAGTTTTGTTGATGTTATTCATGGCTTTTTGGGTAATCGCAAGGCTGAAAACTATGTGGGGTTGGTTTAGATTCTTATAAAGAATTATACCAAAATAGGATGTCACTCAAAGTTCATACAGTCCTTAATGCTCATCTTGATAAATTCATGGACAATATGGGAACTTAGTTAGAGCAAAGCAAGAACTTTCATTAAAATATATTGGTAAAAAACATGAGGACACCTACATGCCTAAAAAATATTCTAATTTTATGAAGCCTTTTGAGTAATTTTTTACTGTCTTTGTCTATTCAATATGCAGTTATTGTTTTTTACCACACCAAACAACCAAAATTATGAAATTTTTTATATTCTGTCTTTCTATCAAATTTTCTTTGTGCTGTGGTCAATCAATGTTTGTGCTTAGTTGCTTTCCACAGTCTTGTGTATGGTGTAAGCAATTGAAAGTCTTATGTATGGTGTAAGCAATTGAAAGTCTTGTGTATGGTGTAAGCAATTAAAAGTCTTGTGTATGGTGTAAGCAATTGAAAGTCTTGTGTATGGTGTAAGCAATTAAAATACAACACTTCAAAGAACAACACATAGTAGCACATAGTGTAATAAATTTTTTTTTAATTTATAATTTTACTTCTTTTTTATTTTATTTTGAACTTTTAAAAAAGATTTCTACAGTGTATTTAGGTATGCACAACTAATATATTCTGTGCACTTTAATTTTTAAAATGCATACCTTAGTCCAGACATTTTTATTTCAGAAGAAAAAACAGAGGAAGAGGAATTAAATATTTTTGATGTAATAGATCATGTTTCATATATAGTTACTTTCTTAACCCATAGTTAAAAACAAGTATTAAAAAAATATTTATGCATGTATTGAAGTCTTGTCTAACTCTATTTCAGCATGACATTACCTGTCATGCTTTATGTAGACCTAAGTTTGATTTAATTGGTAATTGTTTCTTTGTCTCTCTTTTTTTTCTCTCACACCTTTCTCACTTTCTCTCTCTTTCTATATATGTGTGTGTGTGTGTTTGAATCCACCTTATTGTTGTAATAATATATACAGTGTAAATGCAAGTGTTGTTGTATATAGTGTAAACATGCACTACTTAAACTGCTTATACTTAAAATCTTATAGCATTCAAAACGAGAACTCCTTGCATTAAGTTTTGAAGGCATAATGAAGTATTTCCGTGTTGGTTTGCCGAAAAAATATATAAATGAAGAAAATATTAAAGAGTTAATAGATGTTGCTTTCAGTTTTAAGGTAACTGTGTTTTTGAATCTTTTTGAATTTTTATTGTAGCAATGAGTTTTTGAATTTTTTTATAAACTTTTTTATTTTATATTTTTCATTTTATATTTTGAAATTAATTTTAAATATTTATAAAGTACTCCTATAATTTATTACAGATTTCAAAAAAACAGTTAATGTCGCTGAAAGAAGAATTTATGAAAATGAAAAAAGAGGAAGCAGAAAAAGAAGATCCTATAACATATTTAAAGGTTTTTTATTATTTTTCATACAACAATAGGATAGAATTCAGTGTATAATGCTGCACATTTAGTGATAATTCGGAACTGCATAGAGTATATGAGTATAAACTATGTAGAGTTTGTAAATCTAAAAGCTGTAACAAACAAAATAATTTTAGTTAAATTAAAGTTCTTAAAAAAGTTCATCCAATGTGTTTTCGAATTGGTATTTAACTCCCCCTATTGTTATTTGTTTTGCTACTGTTTACTAATGTTTATTACTCTAATGGTGGAATTTTTGACATAACGGGTGATGCGGAAGTTATCGGACAAATCCTAATTTCATTATTTGACCATAATAATTAGTTTTTGTGGTTTTATGCGTAGGCATAAACGTTCTATAAAATATGAACTTTATTATTTGAAACACAATTATTTAAAATGAGGTTAAATGCAGCTGAACGAGAATCTTTTCGAAAGTGACTAAAAATGTTTTTTGTAAATAAACCTAAAAAAAAAAAATTCGTAAATCATTTTGAAAAGGACGGATTTGCTCGAAGTACAATATATGATAACCTAAAAAGACTTGAAACTGTTCAATCGTTTTCTGATAGAAAGCACCCTGGTCGTCCGACATCCTGGACTAGAGAAAAGAAAGCCGAATTAATGAGACTTGTCAACAATCGAAAAGGGGTCAGTCAGAGAAAAATAGGTATTAAATTCGGTGTAAATCAATCGACAATTGGTCGTCAGTTAAAAAAAATGAATATTAAATATAGAAAACGTGAAAAGACTCCTAAATACACTATAGAACAACAAACAAAGGCAAAGAAAAGAAGCAGGAAACTAGTTAACCAACTCTATATCACAAAACTGCTTCTAGTCATTGATGATGAAAAATACTTTTTTTTTGCAGGGGACAACATGCCTTGAAATTCTGGATACTACACAAACAACAAAAAGACATGCCCAGAAAGTGTTCCTTTTATAGGAAAAGAGAAATTTCCAAAAAAATTATTAACGTGGCCATATCTGACCGTGGTATGTCCGAGCCATTTTTCGTACTTCGCGATCAATTCATCAATCTATCTTAATGAATGTTTAGAAAAACGACTTTTTCCATTTATTCACAAGTATCATGGAGACTTTAACTATTATTTTGGCCAGATTTAGCAAGTTCTCATTATTCTAAAGATTCTCTAAATTGGATGGACCAGTATGTCTATTACGTTGATAAAGAATCCAATCCCCCAAATGTGCCTCAAGCACGACCAATTGAAAATTTTTGGGGACATTTGGCACAGAAGGTTTATGAGGGAGATTGGCAAGCTTCAACAGAGCAAGTTTTGATTGATCGCATTAAACTAAAACTACAAGATATTGATTTAAACTTTTTACAGTCGCATATGAAAGGCGTCAGAGCAAAATTGAGATCAATTGCAGATGGTGGTGTTTTTTCATATTAAAAATAATATATTTTTATTAAAAGATAAATGCTTTATTTAAAAAAAATATAATAGTACTTTGTTTTTTTATTTATAAATAAGTTATTGACGTTTTTATTTTGTCCAATAACTTCTGCATCACCTGTTACTTATATCTTGTAAAAGATATTTATAATTTAGTATTGGGCCATTGGTTTCATAGTTTATATACAGGTATTTTTGGTTGTTGTTGATAATTTATAACATAAACCCATTAAAACACAAGTGGCGTAACTCCAGTTTTATGATTTTCTGAGTTAGGCATGCTACTTTGTAGGAAAAAATGTGTTCTGTTTAATACACTAATGTTGTAACTATTTTTCTTTTAATACAGTTTTATAAATTTATTAACTAGCTTTATGTTATAGTTAATAATAATAAAAAGTTTGTTATGTTTAATTTAATGTTTTATATATTTGTATTACTTTTAAAGAGGGAAAACCATCGAATTACTACGGAATATTTAAGGTTAGAACGTGAAAACGACATCCTAGCCTTAGAAATTGTTACTACTCAAGTATCAACACAAGAAACTATATTGGATGTATGTATATTTTAATTATCAAATACCACTTAATTTAATTTATTATATAAATTTTTTTTGTAATTACAATAACTACCTTCGGAATTAGAAAAAATGATGTCAACAATTAATTTACTGACCTAAAATTATTAGAGGTCGGCATCAGGTTGGCAAAAAAAATTTGACACAAAGGGTAATCCCTTTGTGTCAGATTTTTTTTGCCAATAAAACATAAAAATGAGGTCGACGATTTTTTACTGATCTCAAACACTTTAAGGTCAGCAGTTAGGTTGGTCCACGGGCTGCAATAATGATCACCATTTTATTATGTCAACGTAATACGATTACGATATATTAAAAGTATATTTACAATATTTAAAAAGGTTTAATATATGCAATATTAAAAAGATATTACAATATATACGATATAGTTTAAAATGTTAGGCTGCTGAGTCATGATTATTGAAAAGGTTTAAAAAATTGAGTCCAAAGTTCATTTTTAGGCCAATTTTAGAGCCTTTTTTCAGTTAAATTATGGGGACTCTTCCCATAGACCATTTTTTAAAAAGTTAATTTTTTTATGCATCTGAATTAAATGGAAATCCAAGGTTAAGCTTTATTTACATAAATAATAGGGCAGTCAAACAACTACATTTTCTGAAATGAATTCATGAATTAATTGCAAAAATTAATAATAAGTCAAATCAATAAATTTATGCAAAGATAATAAAGTCAAAACTTTTAAAATTATTAGTTGTTTTAAGACAAGGTAATTTGAGTATTATAAATAAATAAAAGTTACTAAAGGTCCGAAAAATTTCTGCAGTATTTTAAAAATTGACCAATACCAAATTATACTAAAGCTATTTGATTTTTCTTTTGGGGGAAACTTTGAATAGTTGTTTATTTCAAAATTTAAATGTTTTGAATTTAAATTAGAAATTAGTTAGTTGATAATAAAAACAATAATAAGAATATTTTCAGGTTTGACATTAGACACCTTTTTTTACACTTTATTTTGACACCTTGTCATCTCAGAGCTTTCGTATTCATAAAAATATTTTCATAACCTAAGAAATAATTTTTAGATTGCAAATACATTGTTTTTATTTAAACTTTAAAACGTTATGAATAATAAGGAATTAAAAATTACAATAAAAAAACCTGAGAGGGAAGGAATGCTGGAATTTCTGCCCTGAGAAACCACTCAGTGTGTAAAGCACTGCAGTAAAGAAGGTCTTATCTTTGATTTCTTTGTTCTTTTGGGCACCGAGGTTGAGAATGTTATCCAATAGGAGGAACACCTTCATAAAATATATTCCTTTCAACAAAAATCTGGCATGATGTACAGGCCCAGGCTTTTGAAGTCTGTACTGCATATCTCCAGACAGCATCATTCAAGATATCAGATCTGCATCCATTTTAAGTATCAATATTTGTTTGAATAAAAAGTAATTACTCAAACTTAATTTTTACATTGTGTTTTCACTTTTTGCAACAGTTAAAACAGCCATAAAAATTTATTATTTACAGTTTCATTTTCATTTATGATACTAATTATTTGTTTATTGTGTATGAGACCAGGAGCTGTACTCATTAAACATGTTATAATTATTCTAAACTGTTATTTACTAGATAATAGACTTTTTAATTATTTTGCAGCTGTTTAAATTATGACATTTAAATTATTTCATAATTTAAAGTACTTATTTATAGTATATATAGTTTAGCTATAATATATGTATGTTTTTGTATATATATATATATATATATATATATATATATATATATATATATATATATATATATATATATATATATATATATATATATATATATATATATATATATATATATATATATATAGGTATTTATATATTACTAAATATTTTATTACCCATCATTAGCGAGAAGAGAAAATCAACAATTTAACCAAAGAATCTGAAAAGTTAAAATGTTTGTTAGCAGAATATGAAGAAGAAATAAATAGATTAAAAATGGAAGAGATATGTGTATGTGCTATTTTAAATATTAATTTATATATCTAATAATTTTAAATTAAAAATAGTTCAACAATATTTTAATAGTCAGTTTTGTATTAATTTAGACTTAATAAAAAAGTTCTAATGGTTTCTATTTTTATAATATCAATTTATTTATATTTAGTAATCAATTTTTTATTTAAAAAGCTATTTAAAATTAAATAAAGTTATTAAAAGCAATTTTTTTAGAGAAAGAATGGTAACATATTTTTATGAGTTTTAGGATTTAAGTTCTTATAATTTGAGTTTAAATTTAATAGAGAATTTTATTACTTAGAATTACTTTATTTCTCATAATGCAACACTAGACTTCACGATGCAAAACTAGGCTTCACGATGCAACACTAGGCTTCAGGATGCAACACTTAACTTCATAATGCAACACTAGACTTCATAATGCAACACTAAACTTAACGATGCAACACTTGACTTCATAATGCAACACTAAACAAGGTTTTATCACTATCAACAAGGTTTCATTTCAAAGCTATAATTAAAAAACAACTGAATCTGTTTCATTGCCCTTTGATGTTCTTTGATGAATCTCTCAAAATAAAACTACAACAAGTTTATTCATTTCTCATCAAATATTTGAATGAAAAAAAAATCTTTGGAAAAAAAAGTTATTTAATTGGGTTCCTTTTATAGGAAATAGTTATGATTTATTACACCACTTTAAATATGTGGTCTTAATTTTATAAACATTTGTTAGGTCTCTATGGATAAATGTCAGGTGTCTGATACATTTGTCAGGCACCTGAAGTTCATCAATAGAGACCTAAAATGTATGCTCTAATATTACCTTACATAAATAATGATTTTGTGCACTTAATTAAAGGGATCCCAAAGTGTCAAGACAAGTTGTGTTCATATTAAAGAGAATCATAAAAAAAACATTTGGGCTGAATTTTTTTGAGTAAAACAAATAATAAATGTATACCAAGAAAAACTAACTTTGTTGTTTTACTCAAAGCTCGCCGTCTCCATGTTAGCCAGTTCCTTTACGTCTTTAAAATATACGTCGCAATCTACAGACTTTATCATTTATTCAAGTGCGTTTAATTCAAAAGAGTTTTAGTATACCATGTCATTGTAGAATTATGATAAGAACTCTAAATATTCTTTTATTCATCAAATTATAGATTTTTTTTTTTAAATCATAAATTACTATAATATTTTTTTATATATTTGAAAATTTTCTTTTCTAGTTATTTTTACGAAGTTTGCATTAAAAATATGAATAAAATTATTCAGATATTTTAAGTTTGTCTGTTGCTATAAATTATTTTTGTGTTATATTTATTGTTATTAAATGATTATTATCTTTAATAAGTTCCTATTAAAACAATTATTTTGTATTATTTAACTCTTTCACTACTGCAAGTCACCAACAGCTGCTTTTGATTTTTTAAAATTTTGACCGGAAGCTGCTGGTATCAGCTTTCAAGTATTCACAATTTATCTTGTTTTGTACATAAGTTTTCACTCTAGACATTTTTTTCTTAAGGTTTAATTAATTCTCTGCATAATGAAGAACAAATAAAAGCTATTTTGTGTAATTATAAAAAGTTATAACTTAACAAAGATAAAAAATCTTGAGTAATCCTTGATAAAAAAAACTTTTTTAATTTAGTTCTAAAATAAAGCAGCGTTAACACTGTAAAATTTATCTTGTAGAAGTGTATAAGTATTTATTTCAGTAATTACAAACCTTTTGAAGAAAAACATTTTTTTATACTTTTTTTATACATTTATAAAACAATTGTTTAAGCACTTGCATTTCTTATTGTTCATTGATGCGTGTTAATCACTTATTTAATTGAAAAGTTCATTTGTTTAGCTTTCTATTGATATATAGTTTGTTATGCTTTTAAAGAAATTTACTATTCGAATTTTAATTAGATGTCAATGTTGTTCCATTCAAATTTTGTTCAAAAAAATGTGTGGTCGCAACAAAAAGATATTTGTTATAATGGCTGGTTGCAAATGATTTAACTTTTTAAAAGTTTAATTAACAGGATTTATTTGCTAAATTTTCATCAGGTACAAATGTTCTTGAAATTTTTATTTAATCATGCAAGAATATATTTAATGAAATTTATTCTGTAAAACATGTATTGCCTAATTTATTTTTAATACTGAACAATTATTGCTAAAGATTGCAAAAAAGTGTAGCATTATCGAACCAATTTTAAAATTAAATTGTTTAACGAAAAATATTTTATTGTTTGTTTTGGTATTTTTTTGAATTGTAATGTTAAGAGACTAATACAACAAAAATTGGGAAATATTAAATTTATTATGTTTTTTTATGTTTCGTCATCTGTCTTGAATTATTGCCATAAAACATTAATTATTGCTTTAATTAATAAAAAAGCTGTCTGTAAATTTGTTGTGTAAATTCTATAAATATTATCTAACTAAAAATTAAAGAAATTGGCATATATCTCTAATAAATGATGTTGTTTACCGAAAATCATTTATCAATTAAAAATTTAGGAATTTGTAAATTGTAATTTCGATGGGAGAACAAAATCATTATAGTGATAAATGGCTTGAATAAACTAGAAAAAAATTGTTTACATAAAAAGAAAAAAGATTCAGAATATATAATGTGATCAACGTCTATTTTTATATATTTATTATATTTAAGAGTGTATTATAAAAATCTTAATTTTATTTGGTTCTTGCCCTCTATAAAAAATATTCTTTTGTTTAGCTTATTATAAAATTTAACCGAAAGTCATGTGATAGATGACACTTATTTTAAAAAACAAATAAAACAAAACAAATAACATTGATTCAAAAAAAAAAAAATCCTACCATGACATCATATACTAAAACTCTTTGGAATTAAACTTGCTTGAATAAATTATAAAGTCTGTAGATTGCAGCATATATTTTAAAGACTTGAAGGAACTGGCTAACATGGAGACAGAAAGCTTCGAGTAAAATAATAAAGCTAGTTTTTCTTAGTATATGTTTATTACTTTGTTTTACTCAAAAAAATTCAGCCCAAAACATTTTTTTTATCATTCTCTTTAATATGAACACAACTTGTCTTGGCACTTTGGGATCCCTTTAAGAGTATTTTTATAATGCTCATTAAATTTGAAACTGTTGAAGCTTTTTCTGAACTTGCAAATATTGATCTACAAAATTAAATTCTGATATTATAATATTTTTGATAGTGCAGCACTAGACTTATGAAGAACAATGTCAGACATAATTTTTCTGATGTTGACAAGTATTTTTTGACTTTTGTTCATTTTGTGTTAACAAAAGTTTTTGTTTTAGGTTAAAGAAATGTGGCGTGATAGTACATTTAGATCCGATACAGAAAAAGAAAAGCGTGAAAAGATAATACACGATTATAAACAAGTAAAAGATTAAAGTTATTTTAAATTTAATTATTTAATTTTTTTTTAAATATATAAATTAAAATTATATTGCATATTTTGATAAATAAGAAGTAATAATACAAAGGTTTTAAATCCAAAATAAACTGAAATTTCAGTATACTAGTTCAATACCAAAACCGACGCTTTGGCAAACATTATACCAAAACCAAAATCGAAATTCTGGCTAAACAAAATTAATTTCATTAGAAATATTATCTAAAGAAATATTATCTATCTGGAGTTTTACATTTGTTTATTTAGATTAGTTGTTTTTTTACCTTTGTTGTTAATGACTTTTTTTTTTACATTTAATGTTGATGTTTTAATGACTTCTTTCCATCTTGTATAATAATAATAAATTAATAGTCATAATTAAATAACATAAAAATAAAATTGCTCATAGAAAAATCTATAAAAATAACTAAAAGCTTACACAATCCACAAATTATTATCCTTGTTCACTTTCTATTTAAATTATTTAAAACAAATTAAAGAAAACAAATATACTGATAAGTTGATTCTTACAGTTATACATTCAAACAATTAATTAATTTATTTGTTTTATATAGATTTTATCACAATCAGAGTTCAGATTTGAGCAGGAGAAAAAAGATTTGCAATCTGAGTTATTTTTAATAAAGGTTTGTACTTCTGTATTGAAGTTTTTTCAACCTTTTTTGTTTTTGTTGTTAAAAAAGTGTTTTTTTAAAACAGTTATAAATAAAAATTAGTATACCAAAAATAGCTATATGTAAAACAAAAGTTTGACTTACTTTGAACGATGTTAAGTATTTAACTAATTTTTATACCTATTATGTGTGCAGCCGCATAATAGCAGTAATTTGGAATGAATAAAAAGTGCCTTTATTAGTCATGGTAAAAGTACTTAACCTATTTTTTACTTTATCTAGAGTTTGCTGTGCCAGCTTGTAATGCTTATTTTGAAAAAAAATGTTTAATGCATAGAGTTTGTTTAACACTTAGCTATGAAAGTTCTGTGCTCACTTAAATAGTCAGATTATGAAGATTATTTATAAATAGGTAAGGTAACTACTTTGAAAAGCAGTACAATTTCCACACTTTCCAGTAACTTCCAACTCTAATAACAGTTGCTTGTAGCTTTGTTGGAAGTGAAGATGTAAAAGAAAGAAGAAGTTTAGATAGTGTTAGCTGGTATACTCATTGAGAAGTTATTGTTCCACACTTCCATAGTAAACACTCTGTTACCAGAAGAATAAAGTAAATAATGTATCTGTTTATCACACTTGCAATAGCTAGCTGTTGATCTGAAAGACAAGCTCTTTAAAAAAGTTTTTTAATAAAAGTAAAAGTTTTGAGTAAATCGCGTTTGAAGTTTCTAGACTGAAATTTGCAAAGGGACACACCAACCAAAATCAAGTTTTGAGTAAGTGCGCAAAATTACACTTTTTCCTACCACGTGGTAAAAGAGTTTACACCCCCCTCCCCCTCTGTGGTAGTTGGTGGTTTTTTTTAGACCCCCCCCCCCCCATCAAGCTACCACATGGTTTTTGAACACTCCCTAAATCGCGTTTGAAGTTTCTAGACTGAAATTTGATTGATTTTCAGTCAGAAAGAGGCCCACTGACACGTTGATCTTGTGTTATATTCTTGATGACAGACTGAAGTAAAAAATGGTTAAAGAAAACGGATTTTCGAAATTAGGTTGGTGTGCCCCTTTTGTTCGCAATGCTTCATTTAATACTACATATATGTAGTTATATATACATATATATAATATGTATATATATATATAACTACATATGTAGTTATATATATACATATGTGTACTACATATATGTAGTTATATATATACATATGTGTACTACATATATGTAGTTATATATATACATATATTATTTTATGTCTAAGAAGCAAAAATAACCAACCTCAGATTAGATCATTAGTAAATTTAAGAAACTTGATTAATTTAATGAATTTGAATTTAATGAAAGTTTAGAGGTTATTCCATGCCTTATGTCAGCTGAAGGTATGCAAAATAATAATTACTCTTTGACAATCAATAGATTAGATGGAGGCAGCAAGGCAAGAACTATTGTTTATGACATATAGCTTTCAATAAAGTCTAGCATGATGATCTTCTCTATAAGCTTACTTTATATGACGTATTTAGGAAAGATTATTAAAGATTAAAAGATTTGATAATCTTTTTATGTTTCTTTCTTCTGTGCTTATAACTTGTAGTGGCTTGTGAATTTTAACCAAAACAAAATTCAATTGTTTACTGCTAATAATAACCACAATATTGTTGATATTCCTTTATTAACGGAAGACAACGCTTTTACTAAGTTCTCTACTTTACATTTTTACAGTTTTTTTAATATTTTGTCTACTACACTTGTGCACTTTAACAATATTCTTCTTTTTTTCTTAGTAAGCTTAAAAATGTTATTAATATTGGTTGAAAATGTTATTAATATTGGTCAACTTTTTTATTTGTTTTTTATTTATTTACTTAAATTGATAATTTAAGGTGGTACCACTTTAATGTATTAAAGTAAAACCTCCTTTAATACCAATAAATACCAATTTATTTAGTTTTTAAATTAATTAATATATAGTTAAATAATAATAGAATAATTAAATACCAAATTATATTCACAATAAAAAAAAATCAATTATTAACAATAATAATAAAATTAAGAATTAAAGAAAAAAAAAGCAAAGCGTGTGTTTGCCTCAAAATTTTATGAAAAATTGTGAAAAAAATGAAAACTTCAAACCATATTTTCTCAAAAGTGACAATTGATAAACACACCAAAGTTGGTATGGTAGTTCTAGATGTGTACAAAATTCCATTGTCTTAGGAATTCTGAGTTTGTCTCACTTGTTTAGATTGAGTTTGTCTCACTTGTTCAGACTTGTTCGGATGTTCGAAACCTAGAAAACCTATAGAAATATGTTTTTTCAGTATCCAAATTTGTCTAATGAAGAGATCTAAGTTTTTTTGCATATCAAAGTTGATATATGGTTTCAAATCTTTTATCAACTTTATTATAATCAGTGACTGTAAAAGTTTTGGAATAGTCACTGATTCTAATCATCCGAATTACTTAAAGTGATTTTATCCTGTCTCCACCATCATTATAATAAATTATTTTAAAATTTATACAAAGTTCAAATGTTCATCTACTTATGAAAATGTTTTTAGGATGAGTCCATAAAATTTCTATTTACGTCTTCTAAATATTTTCTTAGCAAATCATCAACAGATAAATCTTTAAAAATTAATCTATTTAAATTATTTTAATTTTCTATTTAAGTTAATTTTGTTAGTGTGTGTGTGTGCGTTTGAATCTATAAGCCTGTCTAGTTAAATTTAAGGTCTTGGTTTTTTTTTGCTATGAAGTTGCTAAGGTAAAAAAAACTAGCTAGTAAAAAAATTTATTAAGTAATTTATTAAAGTGTTATTTTTAACACTTTTAGTTATGAAAACTGAAAGAGTTGTAAATCAGCAGAATTAAATTTTTGCATAAAAACAACTTATTAACTATTTTTCCATATTTTAGTCAAAAATCTTTCTCTCTCTCTCTCTCTCTCTATCTCTCTCTCTCTCTCTCTCTCTCTCTCTTTATATATATATATATATATATATATATATATATATATGTATATATATATATATATATATATATATATATATATATATATATATATATATATATATATATATATATATATATGTATATATGTATATATATATATATATTTATATATATATGTATATATATTTATATATAAATATGTATATATATTTATATATATATATTATACTTTTTATTTTATAGGCCTAAAAATAGAATTAGAAATTTTGAAATTATTCAAATTTAAATATCAGATACTAATTTAAATATTAGACCGATTAATAATTCAAATCACACAAATATTTAATTTTAGGTGCCAAAATTTTTTATTATCATTGAAAATGGAGTAATATATCAATAAACAGGTTTATTTTAGGCGTTGATTGCTCGTGGACCAAGTTTTTAAATAAACTATTATATTTTTAGAAACAGCTAAGTAGTTGTGAAAAATGTTCTCAAAATATATTGCACCATCCAAGTCCAGGATCGTCACCCACAGTATCTCCTGTCATATTTCCTAAAGATGACAATGATCAGCAATTAAAAGATTTAGAAACTGAATTAATTATCACTAAGCTTGCTTTAGCTGAAGAAAGGAATAGAGCTGATGAAATCGAAATGAAGTTACATGGTTTAGCGGTTGCTTCAGAAAGACCGTGGTATAAAAAAGTAGTAATAAATAACAAACGGTAGCTAGGTGACCAAGAAACAACTGACAAAGTATTATTTTTTCAATATTATTAAATTTATAAACGTATTATTGTTGTTTTGTACATAAATATTATTTGAAACATCTTGTAAATAAGAAACACATCTTAAATCATATTTTGTTGTTGATTTACTTCTATAAATTGCAATTTATTTATTTTTGCTTTCTCATGAAAAAATTAATCATTAAATTTTAATTAAATATTTTAAAATGAAATTAGAAAAAGTTAACATAAAATATTAACGTTCTGATGCAGCCTAATAGTGACTAGAGTGTCGAATCAAGGCACCTAGATCCGAAGTCTGAAATATATGAGATATAAAAACTTCGTTATTAAATTCCGCTCAGTGAGAAGGTTAATTAAGTTTACCTTAAGAAAAATAAAATTCGAAATAATTTCTTCTAATTTTATTGGTGGTTAGATTTTTTGCTGAATTTCAAAAAGATTTAAAAAGACATCAAAGAATTTTATTATTTATCCTAGGTTGTCATGATTAAATGGTTATATTTAGAGAAAAAATTTAGTTTTGGAAGTGAAGATAAAATAAATACTCGATAATTGGAAAATTGTCATAGAAATATTTGTAATAAAAATTAAAATGTAACGTTCATAAATATTTTTATATAGTCAGGTTTATATAATTTAGGCAAGAAAATTTATTGTGCTTTTTATGTCCCTAACTTTATTAAATTTAAAAACTACCAACAACTTTACCTACAGTATTGCAAAATAAACACGTGTTAGCAATAACTCTAGCCATCATATATTTTTTTCAAGCTATAAAATAATGTATAGAAAATCACTGCAACAATATTTAAAAAAAACAATTGGTACTTTAAAACGCAAGCTATTCATACAGTTTTTACTTGTACCCATTTTTAAATGTTTTTTGTTGAGTTACAAAAATACAAAAAGTCGTCTTTCCCCATTTGTAATACTACCCTGTCATCCTCTACACCAAATTTTCACTTTAATTTGGCTAATTTAAACGCAAAAAGGTGTAGTTTTTATATTATTTGCTTTAGCAAAACATGATAACATGGTGCCATGATAAAAATAATTAGTTTGAAAGTGACTTACTAAGTTAAAGGCTGGGACAATCTTCTCTAAATTAACCACCATGTTGAAACTTTCCTCTCCCCTGATTTTTTTTACTTTTTTTAATTAGTTATTTAGATGCTCCAAGAAGTCTTAACTTTCTTATCACAGAGCACCGCGGAAAAGCATTTAACCATATTCAGACCTTCAGGTTTTTCAGCATGCTGGTTTCTTTGTAAACGCCGTTACCATGTTTTACCATAGCCAAATATGGTATTTTTCAATGTAAATTTTAAATGTTGACATCTTCAATAGATTTAAAATAGATGTAAAAATATTTTAAAATAAAACTTCATTTTATGGATTAATTTATATTTGTTTAAAATATATTTATTTTTACGATATTTCAAGGCAATACTGATACCCTCGTTATCAAGTATATTAAAATATATATATATATAAAATAAAACCGCTATATTTCTCTCACATAATCGCCATCATCCCGATTAAGACAATTTATATATATATTGCTATAAAATATAATACTAAAATTATATATCAAAATTTGTATTTTATTTGTATTATCAAAGCACTATATATATATATATATATATATATATATATATATATATATATATATATATATATATATATATATATATATATATATATATATATATATATATATATATATATATATATATATATATATATATATATATATGTATATATATATATATATATATATATATATATATACATATATATATATATATATATATATATATGTATATATATATATATATATATATATATATATATATATATATATATATATATATATATAGTGTATGAATAGCTTATATATATCATATATATAAGAAAAAACTTTCACTTTAAGTTTAACCACGAACAATTACGAACCATAATGCATGAAAACCGTTAAAAATTTTGTCGGTCACACTAACCTAAATGTTTTAAACTTTAATAATAATAAATAATAAACATATAATAGATATATATTTAAATATTTGTCAATCAACAAGTTAATAAATATTTGTCGTGATTTTTCAATTCAGAAAGATTTATTTACATTATTTACATTAATGACCCCTTGCGGGTAACTAAGGACCACGACATCAATAGATCAATCAATTTATTAGTGCAAAAATAAAAACTGAAATTTTTTAAACGAATATTTCTAATCATATTCCGGTTATTATTATACCAAATAAATGCAATAAATCTCATGCTTACAAAAGGAATGTAGAAACACAATTATTAAATGATACTTCTATTAAGTTTATTTATTACATTATATCGTGTGAAAATTGGAACGAAAATATAATAAATTTATATACTGGGATAAAGTCTAATATACCTTTTAACTAAATTTGTTAAACATTATAATAAAGCATTTCCTAAAGTTTCAAAGTAGATAAAATCAAAAACTTTTTTAAGCCCTTAAATACAAAAGCAAATGATTAAATCTAACAAAATAAAACGTTGACGCATCGTAATATTTTTAAAAATGAATGCCCGAAAATAATACTAACTATAAAATTTATAAGCGTTTATTTAATTTAGTTTTGAAATTGAGTAGTGAAGTACTTTTTGCTCTTCATAAAATTTTGATTTTTACCGAAATTGGAATTACCTAATTTTCATAAGTAAACAAATAAAAAATTGTCATCTCACTAAGTAACATACTCGTATTCTTTTGAGAATAGTTTTTTATTACTGCTTTTAACTTAATAATAAAAAAATGTGTTATTGGTTGCAGTCGTTATTAATATAGATATCAAACCTAATGTTTGCTGACTCAGCGATTAAAATCGACATTGTTGACAAGAAATTTTTTTATTTTTAAACCATGTTAAAATTAAAGAGACATTAGAAAAATTAAATCTTAAAAGTTTAAACACTATATAAACATTAAACTAAATTATAAGCACTGTGATATATTTTAAGTACAAATGAATCGTTATACATAAACTGGGTTTAGTTAACATTTTGCTTTTTTGGAATGCTTGAGATGGACAAATTCGTTCATAAGTCTTTTTCGAGAATGTTTGAAATGGGCAAACTCGTTTAAAATTTTGTTCAGTACTTTTTAAAATAAAACTAAAATCTAAACATAAAACTTTTTGAAAATAACTTTTTTTTTACTTTACGTTTTTTGATATTTTGAATATGGCAAAGTATTGTTAGGATAAATCTAAACATATGTAAATACTCCATTACAAGCATGTTCGTTTATTTGTGCTTTTGGACTTATAAGAGGAGACGATGTCATAAAGTCATCGTCAGACTCGTTAAAACTTAAAGACATTAAAGAATGCAGCGAACCATTTCTGCGTAAATTATTTTGAGGTACAGCTTTTTGAGAAAAAGGTTTTTGCATTTTATTCTTGACCGGAGAAGATTGTTGAGGGTTAAAGTGTTTTCTAATTAAAGGAGAAGAATAGAAAATGGGGTGATATTCTTTTGAATTGCGCTGTTGCTTTTTAGAATGTTTGGATAAATCTATTCTTTGTCTACCATTTTTTGATAGAATTGTTGCATGATTGTATGGTTCCGAAGACAATACTTTATGTTCAATGATGTTGTTTTTTGCTTGAAAATTTTCTTGATTAAATGTTGTTTTTGAAGTTTCTGTTTTTTTGTTGTAAAAAGGAAAAATTGGCTCTTCTCTAAGGCATTCTTTTGATTCCAAAACCACAGGAACTTTTTCAAGGTTGCCAAATTTATTTTGTGAACAGTTTCGCTCTGATGCTTGGTTTTGAGCGCTAAGGAAAGGAAGTTTTGAATTAATCAGCGGATGTTCATGGTAAATAACTTGAGCGTGAGTTTGGTCAGAAACTGGATCAGAGGCTGGACTAGAATTTTTTTGTTCTTCGAAATTTTTAGAGGAACTTTCATATTTTTTATTTTCTTCTTTAACTTTTTCAATTACGCTATTATTTTTTTCTGGATTGGATTTATTATCAGCAATGCCAATGCACTCTAGAAAACACTTACTGCGGAAGAACTTTTCGATGTCGCCAGTAACTTTGCGCATATAAATGCCACTTTTTAAAATTATTGGTTCTTGATAATCCGTTAATGAAACATCTTTTGGAAGCATTTTTGATGGGGTCATTTTGAAAATCGATTTTCTTTTTAAAACACCTCCTTAAAAAAAAAGTATAAAAAAAGGTTAATTTTTTTATAAACATGAGCACAGTTTCAAATTATTAAGCGTTAGATAATCTGTATTTATATATCGGTATTGAATCTGGGTTATCGTCTTGCATTGATACAAAACCTTACAGTATCGGTTGCAATAATGCAATACTTGTATCTAAAGTATCAGTTATATCGGTATTGTTTCGGTATTTTATTTTAAATAAAAGATTTGTAATTTAAAATAGTAAACTTATATAAAAACTGAGTGTTATATAATTGACTCATATTGTATAACTGAAATTCTAAAATGTGGTATAAAGTTCTTGTGGTATCATATGAAATCACATATCATTTAATGTTTAATATGGTATCTAACTTTCATATGATGTAGAGTTGATTTAACTTTTTATGTGTTATCGCTTCAGTAACTTAAGTTCTCATCAGGTATTTGCTATTTTAAGTCTCGTGTGGCATCTAAACATCTAGTTAGAAAAACATTTTAAACTAAACGGTTGTTCAACTTTTTAACTTAAAAAAAAAATTAAACATTAAATATGAAACAAAAACTAACTTAAAACTCGAAGTACATTTTTTGAAGCTTGTGTGCTTTCTCCCTCAAAATTTCTCGCAACAAAAACTCCATTTTCACTGACTCCATCCAATTGGACAACCATTGAAATGTCGATCAATTTAATATCTTCAAAACAAATATAAATTTGGTTTGTACAAAAACAAACAAAGTCATCCGTTTGCGTCCCTGCCGAGTTTTTCATGTCTTCTATTAAAAGAATTTTTATGAAATTGCTAGTGCTCAAATATATTTTTTTACATCTCTCGTATCTCTCTTACTGCTCATATGCAGATATTTCCCCATCAACTTGTTTTTAAATTAAACAAGGATATGTTTCAAATACAAATATGAATTCAAACAAGTTCAATAATGAATTGCATAACTTAGTATTGATTAATTTTAAATATTAACTACAACATATTTATTCATTTTTCACAAGACACAAATATAAAAAACCACATCGTAGTATACATACAATGTTGTTTTTTGCATTAAATCCTAATGACGCGACTTTCAAGTTAGTTTAAATTAAAAAATATCCTTTTGGCAAAAAAAGGCACAAAAGACTTTTAAAAAATATATAAAAAAAGTTTTTTACTTTTACTTTTATATTTACTTTAATATTTTTATTTTAATGTTTTTATTATAATTACTATTATTGTTATTATTATTATTATTATTATTATTATTATTATTATTATTATTATTATTATTATTATTATTATTATTATTATTAATAACTTCTCAACTCTTCGAACATTTTTGTTTCTTTTTCTTTGATTTAGGAGAAGCAAAGTTATAATTGATTTAACTTAAATTAATTTTATTTTTAAATTAAAACTTCAAATCAAGAGAAAAAATGACTATAATGTCAAAACTAAAACACCAACAAAATTGGCCCCGACCAGTCAATATAATAATACTAAAGATTAAAGTTTGAGGAAAAAATGAGGGTAAAAAAATCAGAGAGGAGAAATTGATGCATTTGCTTCGTGTTCGTAAAAACTCACGTTTGTAAGCCTTGAGATTTAAACTTTATCATTATTATAAAGACTGGTCAGGGCCAGATTGATTGTATTTCAAGCTACGTCTTGCTACAAAGTTTTGCTCTTTCAGAAACCTTGCGCCTTGGCCAGTTAGTATAAATGCTTTAAATCACTTAAAAAATCACGTAAACACTAATATTTGATTATTTATATCAGTCATGTGTTAAAATAAAACGTTTTAATAACGAGAAACAGTTTAAAACAATTCTACAGCATTAAACTTGCCATTTTCTAAATTTTCAAAATAATTACGAGCTAAGGAAGATCATTGTTTTAAAAAAAATTGAAAAAATTGTTTCACATCATAGCCCCAGAAAAACGTTTTTGGGATAATAGTACAACCATTAGTTGTCACTAGTTTGTAAATAACACTTGGCAATATAAAGTTTTTTTAGACTGGTGAACTTTTCAGCAAATACTTTAAGTGATTTTACTTGTTAAGTTTGATAATGGCTTCAGTTTTTATTTATCAAACTTAGTTCTCTTACTCTCCTTATCTCAAAAATTGCTCATAAAAATATTTTAAACAGTGTATCTATGACAACAATTTCTTTGTGTTTATTTTAGTGTTTTTAGAGGACTTTTTTTGTAACATACTATCTTTTGATTAAAGAGCACAATGTGAAAAATAAAAATAACATAGCGCAAATCAGAAAGAATAAATTTTAGATAAGCACGTAAACAAAAATGATTGACCAAAGAGTCATAATATAGGACCTGAGAGAAAACAAAGCAAAATTGTGCTATTTTTGACTGAACCGTCTTTGCTGTAACATAATTTTCAATGAAATACTGCGTACCGTAAAACGGGGTGAATAAGGACAGTGAGATACCCAGCTACCACAAAACGTTCGAGTACGATTGACAAACGTTGCAAACGTTCAAGCACGTTCTATGAACTTCCCGTAAAAGTTATGGAAATTGTTTAATCCCAGCTAACAATTAACGTTCAATAAACGTTACCATAACGTTCGTTATGGTTTGCGTAACGTACGTCGCAAACGTTATATGAACCAACTTTTGTGAACTCCAATTTACAGTTTTTGAACGTTCACTGCGAACATTTAAACAACAAACAGCGAACGTTGACTTAACGTTCACTGCAAACGTTATTTTAATAGCCCTTGAATGTTTACCTCAAATTATTTATAACGAACACGGACGTTTTTTACCCAACGTACCTAAGGTTTTTTTTTAATTTAAATACACCCTATTTATAAATAGGGATAGAAACTACATAATTTGTTTAGATGACTACAAAGTAACAGGGACAGCAGATAGACGAGTGAATCTTTTTTTTCTTCTAATATAACTCTTTATATTTGGCAAAATTTTAATTTGGCTGTAACATTACCTACTGCATGTGACATTACCTACTGCAGTATGAAAAGAAGTTGTTGAATTTGATGAAACTGTGAGAATTTGATGAAACTGTGAGAAATTACCGAACATACACCTAAGATTAACTAATATATTTTGATTGATTTCAAAATATCCAATATTTAGGTGAATTGGAGAAAAAATTGTGCGTTGTCAATTTTTCAGCGTGGGTTGTTGTCAATTTTGACCAGAACTCAGGAGAGGAGTGGAAATTGTATTTAGGCCAAGTTGCTCAAGTTTTTGCGTCCTTCAAAATAACGGTATGTCTCTTACTTTGTTTATTCTCAAGTTAAGAACAAATCACTGTTCTTAACTTGAATGTTACAAGTGCACGTTTGGTACAAACCCATTTTTTAAAAAACTTCAACAGTACCCCTATTATAACCCTATCAAGGGTGGAGACAAAAGATTACTTTATCTTAATAGTGATTTTTGTTATGATTACTTCTTGTTTCAACTGTTTTTAAAACTTATCCAGATGATATAAGTGAATATTATCCAGCCAACTTTTAAGAGAGTAACCCACTTCGATTACAGCTTTCAAAGCCTACAAACTACATTTCATAATTTTCCTTTTTCTCTGCAAAGGCGCCATTTTGACTTTCCGCTTGAATAAATATACTATATAGACTGTACCACAATATAAAACCATTTTCGAATTTGTTCCCTCTGCAACTAGTTATACCCCTTTGTATTTGTAAAGACTTTTACAATAGTGTTCGGAATTTGCTCATTTAATTTTAAACTCTTATTAGATTCTGAATACCATTAACAGCATATAACTTGTCATTTTGTTTGAAAAATTTTACTTAAATTAATAATTAGAGTTAAATTTATTATATAATTATGTTAATTTAATTAATTTATATCAAACATCAAAGAGCAAAAATATTTGTTGTGATTATGGTATGTTTTAAAACAACCGACTTTTCTCAAAACGTTTCTCAATCTCTCCATTTAAACAATGTATTCAACTAAGGGGTCGTCCATAAAGTACGTACGCTCATAGGGGGAGGGGGGGAGGGGAGGGGGGAGGTCTTCAAAAAGCGTACGAAAGCGTATGGGAGGGGGGGGGGGAGGGTTCAATTTAAAAGTACGTACTTCGATTTTCTAATTTATCACAATTAACCAGCTAATCAATAGAAAAGTTACATTCTGACTAAAGATTCTAGTTTGCCAGCATAAAAAGATATATGGTATATGGAGTAGAGGGTATAGTTTTCCTCTATGCACACACATGTATGGGCGCCCTCAGAATTTTTTGATGTCCAGATAGGACACTTTCACACATCGTGTAAACTCATAATTTAAGTTTGTTTATACCTATGCCAAATGAGGAGGCCTTGCAAAATATCGGGATGGCGGAGGCCTGTGAACAAAAAGCCTTAAAACGCTTACCCTCCCGACCCCCAAAATGAGACGGGTGTAAATTTTGCATGGTCATAACTTTTTTGTAATTTACAATATTCTTCTACAAAAATTAAAATCTGTCGATAAATTTAAATTTGGTTTTAGATGTTAAAGTTAAAAATTTTGCTACATATTTCCCTCACGTTTGGGCAGGGAAGGGGGGAGGCAAACGCTTTAGGGTTTTTTGTTCCCAGGCCTCCACCATCCAAATTTTTTGCAAGGCCACCTCATTTGGCATATTAACAAACTTAAGTTTGCACGATGTGTGAAAGTGTTCAATCTGGAAGATCAAAAAATCCTGAGGGGGCCCATGCACCAAGCCACCCCTTATATACTGGCCCTGAGTAAGACCTGAGGGCCGTGTTTGATGGGACGGAGTCACCCCCCAAAAAAATGGCGTCTCAAAATCTTCCAAATTTGACCGCGAGGTTTTGCTAAAATAAAAAGCTTCTTAAATTAGCAAAAGGGCACAAAATTTGCTATTGCCCCCTCCCACTGGGTTTTACCCTTTGTTTTCAATATTACTGATCTCACATAAGACTCGTTTTTTACTTACTAAGGAAGGGTGCCTGAAAAAAACGTCCACGTTAAGTATAGTTTATTTACATTTGATTCGTTATTAAAACAAAAAAAGGTCAACATAGATTTCACCGGGAATCGAACCTGGATCTCCGCGTTTAATGCCGTCGCATCGACCTCTCGCCCAAATAAACACTTATTTAAAATGTATTTTAAATTTATTTAAATTATTATTTGGATATTTACTTAAAGACGTTTTGAAAATGCGCAAACAAAAAATTTTGGGGTCGTATAAAGTATCTAAGGTCCTTCCGTCTTTTTTTTTTTAAATAAACCTTTTTTATTGAGAAAAAAAAATAAAGGAAGGATGAAGGGGGGGGATATTTGTGGGGGAGGGGGGTTTGAGAAACGTACGTTCTTTTAAGGGGGGTGGGACATAAAAGTACGCATGGCAACAGGGGGGAGGGGGGCCAAATTTCAAAATTTTTGGCGTACGCACTTTATGGACGACCCCTAATGTATCGACGCTAGGTTTTTATTTTTCAAACAACATTTTTTTTGGTTGATATTTAAAAAATCAACCTTTTCTTTGATTATTCCAATCGCATTTCAAACCCCTTTATATTTGAACTCTTTGAAATTGAAAGATTCATTAAATGACATCTGCATAGACATTTTAAAGCACTTTGTAATACTTTCTGAAGTTCAAAAATCCCACCTTTATGTTCCATTATTATTAAGTTGCACGCATCTGCATCTATCTATTTCTAACAAAGTGATCTAGATTTAAACTGAATTTTCTTACGAAGTTCATTCATCAAGTTCAACAGATGGAAACCAATTAGTTGCATTTGGAGTCTGCTCCAAATGCAACTAATTGGTTTCCATCTGTTGTGATCCAATCATATAGTTGTTCACCAATATGTTTAGCAGGTGTTCAACTTTCTCTCACTTCTCTTAGTTATTTATAATGTGAAATAAATTTGTGAAATGAATTTTTGCCAGGCTCAGAACAGAAACATCAGTAATCTTCTTTGATTTTCCTTTTAGCATCCATTACTCTTTGCTTTGATCTATCAATTTTTTTTATGATCCGAAGTAAAATTTTATTCAGTTATGTTATCTTTAAAAAAAAATTGCATCTTGGGTTGCATTTAATGTCGCAGTGCCTACTTATGCAGTTGATCTAGTACTTTTACCAAATCTTAATGCTGAAAAAACAATATGATTTATATTTAAGATATTTAGCTTAAATATTGTTTGTATATTCGATGAAAAAATATTGTCTTTATTATCGTTTTAAAAACTATCTGGCTCCAACTCCATATCATGTTGATTATTCAAACTGTACAGTACCAATTTTCAATCAACTCTCAAAATTAATTCTCTTTAATTTATTTTGCTTTCTTCGACGATACTGTCTTTGTCTTCTCTTTTGTTAATGAACATATTTGCGTTGCACTTTCAAAACCAATTTTATTTGATAAAATTGGTTTCAAATTGAAATTTAAAAACAGGAATTTAGTTTTTCAGAGAACATTTGAAAGTAATATAAAGATTATAATTGCAACCTATAACAGTTTGATTCTTCTCACGATTTAATTAAACATTTATACTTTCCTACCCAAAATTTTACGCTTTAAACCTTCCTACCCAAAATTTTATGATATTTTTTTTTTACATTAGCATCTCCTTAATTTTATAATTGACCCCCTGCCTCATCTCATATACGTCATTTGCAGGCTCTTTCTCTCCCATTCGAGCGTACGTACTTTATGGACAATACTTATGAAATTTTTTAATTTGGCTGCAAGCCGCACTTGAATTAAATTATTTTATGCTTGTTCTGTATAAAAACTTATTTAATTAACTAAATTTTGATTATAGGTCGGCGAACCATTGAAATTATTTACAAAAAAATGCTTATATGGGCAATTCCAACGTTACTTACGGGACAATTTGAAAATAGTAATGTCACGTTTTTACATATATCCTTTTCATTTTAACAGATTAGATGTTTATATATTTATGAATCATCCCAAAATTATTCTTTTTTTCTCGTGTATATTGAAATTTCGTTCCATTATTATAAGTTTAGGAATTATAGTTGATTATATGCTGTGTTACTTACGGGACGCAAAAAAACATTGCATTAATCCCGTTGTTTTCAGTTGAATATTTCAATCCAAATATTTAATCTACATAAACTGGCTTCTTAAATTAAATTAAGTATTCTGCGTAAAATTTTTCAAAAGATTGTTTTAGCTATTTTTCATATATCTTAAATAAAATTAGTTATCGTTACTTACTATTCTCCGCTTTTATCAAAATGTAGTTTAGCTACCATTTATATAGAAAGATGACGAAAGACTTTAGTTTGAAATTTAAAACAAAAAAACAACACAAATAACATTATTATTAAAAATTAAAAATTTTTAAGCACATGGCAACTCAATAATTACCTAGGTTTTGTTTGAGTTTATTTATTTTATCGAAACAACTCACTTAAGCGTGGAATTGTCCATATATGTAACATGACGTCAGATCAGAAGGGTAGTAGAGCACCAAGATGACAACGATTCAATCAGGAACACTATTGAAGATCTGTTTTAATAAATGGATCATATTTACATTTTGTTTATATCTACCTTTATCACGAGAGTTGTGAGGAATTATTTATTATTTTACATATTGTTTTATAGCACTTTTGTTGCTGAATTGCTATTTATATAGAAGCGATTTTGATAAATAGTTTTTAGGATAGAAGCTCTACTAAGGATTATTTATTTCATAAAACAAAAAAAACTTACCACCACCCTTTACTGAAATATTATGCAGAAATTTTCCAAATGGTTCTCTTTTATTTTATCAACTTCAGGTAAATTGCGGCCGTGGCGCAGTGGTTAAAGTGCTTACTTTAGAAGCAGGAGATCGAGGTTCGAAACGAACTCTGGACACTCGCGTCATGGTAAGGAAGGAGGCGTGAACTTCCTAATTAAATGCACATCCACGGTGCTCTATGACAAGACCGTTAGGTCTTCTTGGGGCACCTAAATAACATAATAAAAAATAAAAGAAAAAAAGAAAGGTAAAAGAAAGCTTTTAAGCTATTACCAATATTAAAAAACTTCAAGCAATTTCTTTCAAACGTGTCCTTCCTCCTTTTCCTTTTGGCTTTTATAATAAAAATCATTGCTATGTACCACACTACTGGAAATTTAATAAGAAACATTTTTTTTTTGTGGTTTCTGATAAAAGTATCATCCGAACATAGTAGAAAGTACGAGGCTAATACAATAACACAATGAAAATCCACTTTGATAAACATTGCTCAATTTCAAGCCTAAAATATACTTATCCGCTAAAGAAAATTTGAAACTCTTGTTTAGAAGTTAATCAATATTTTTAGTTTTTTAATCTTTAGACCTCAGTCATACAAATAAACCACATACGCGAAAGATATATAATTAAGTTTAAAAAAGTAAATTAAATTGTAATATTTCAGTTAGGAAAACCGGAATTTCAATACTAATAATTTTGTAATTAAAGAAATTTTTACCGGGTCATAGATCATCAGCTTATTAAATATTACAATAATTTTTAACCGTTATAGCTTATATAAAATTGTTACTTTTGACGTCAGCTGTTGAATGACTTTAAGATTTAAAAAATGGCGTCAAAAACAAAGTTTTGACATATTAGCCTTCATCAATTCATATCACTTTGAGTTAACAAAGGTAAAGCTAAAAAAATAAAAATAAAAGATTGTAAAGGTATTAAAGATAAAAAAGTTAGAATATTTTTTAATTTGTAAAAATATATATTGGTCTTTAAATTAGATTATTTTAAAAACTTCTAATTTAAAAAAATTATGTTTAACTTAATATTTAGATCATAAACTGATCTAAAATTAGAAGAAATATTTTTAAACACGTTTTTAAACTATAATAATTACACTTATACTTATTGTATGACTTAGTTCTAATAAATCCCATTGAGTGAAAACAGATCCACAACTAAAATACCCACTAACTAATGAATATAATTATAAAAACACACATTTTTATATAAACTTAAATAAAACCTCAAGCGTAAAATTTTTATTCTATGCATAAAAGTATTTATTAGGAATTAGAATTTGCAAAGAAGATATTAATTATGAAAAAACATTAAAGGTAAAAAATAAAAATAACGTAATAATAATCTTAATACTTCAAATGGTGAACAACTATTTATTTATTTAAATCAAATTACAATAATAATGCTTTTGAAGTAAAACAATAACTCACTTTAAAAATGGAGTTAATCGATTTTTCACAAATCTTCTTGAACAAGTTTGGGTGTCTGTAAAATTTAACAATAAACATATACTTATCAGCGTATATATAGACCAAATGATGCTAATTCAATACATTATGTCGTTGAACCCTTCAAATTAGCTCATTACTTAAATAAAAAGCCCATCGATAACAGCTAGATAGTCAGTGATTTTTACTTCCCAATATAAAGTGGTCTAATGATGGTATTAAATCTTTCAACCCAAGCAATTCTACCGAGTTTGATTTCTGGAATATTTACCAAAATAGCCTCTTTATACAATATATCACATTTCCTACTTCCAGACATCCTATGGTTTCTTAACTGGGATATTTTTTTTCTACATAAAACTGCAGATCAAATATTTTAACTTTATTTAATTTCTAACAATTGTACTATTTGCAAATATTTTACCCCCAAGATTATTAAAACAAAAAAAATTATGATCCATAGTCCTTACTCTACACATTAAAAAAGCTAATCCGAGCAAAAAAATCCGCTTGGCATACCAACTGCTCTATTAAATGAAAAAATAATGAATTTAAAATAAATTGCTGTTATCTTAATTGTTCCTTAAAAGCTGAAAAATGCAAGTGAAAAAGAAATAATACTAAAATCCCAGAACCCAAAACTCGTCAGCAAATATATTAACAAGCAAATAAAAATTAAAGATAGGGTTCGTTCTCACAAAGATAATTTACGGGAGAATTATTGAATTTAGATTTATTGATCAATTGTGTTAGGCTACTTCTTAATACAGTTGGTTACTTTCTAATACTTCCTAATGCAGTAGCTATTTCCTAATACAGTTGATCTTCTGAGCTTTCAATTTAAATCTATATTCAAACAAAAGTAAGATATTAAATCTGAATGCATTCATGACAATTTGGGTTACTCTATTTCAGACATTATTAAGAAAATTACCGATCTGAACCCCTATAAATCTTTTTTCCACTATAAATCTTTTTTCCACTATAAATCTTTTTTCCACACAAAAATCTTGAATGAGTCCTTTAATTCTGAAATACTATCAACTCTCTGCAAATTAGAGATTCATTTTTTTAGACCGAAATAATATTAGCAATATTATTTCGGTCTAAAAAAAATGGGAGATAAATTACTGGCTAAAAACTATCGAGCTACTTCACTAATCTCTGTTGCATGCAAAATCTTCAAAAAACTTTTTAAGAACAAAATCTTAAAGCATATTGACAATAATAACTTACTCTCTGCTATATATCATAGAACATACGTAACTAGTCTAATAGAGACATTTGATTAATATTTCGATTTCTATAGCATCTTACCAGTTTATTGACGTAATCTATCTCAATTTGGTCAAAGCATTGATTTGTAACAACATAAGTTGACCTCACAACAAACTTATCTTAAATTTAAGATTTTTTGGAATAAACAATAAACAAAAAAAGGTATGAATCTATGCCTAAAAAGAGCTTTAATTGTTATTAGATTTAGCGCAAAACATTTTGTCTGCGCTAAATCTAATAACAATTGAAGCATAATTAGCAGGTCAATTAAATTTATTTGAGGTATTATATTGTTATGAAGGCAAGAAATAAATTTTTATTAGATTTTTTACTTACTAGACTTAAAAAGTGTAACATACTGGTTACTATTTCATTAAATTAAAATTGTATTTAAGAAGGTTTTTATTTTCATATATAATTTTAGTAAAGTAGAAGGAATGAAGGGGAAGGGGGGAGAAACAGAGAAGGGGTTTAAGGGCTGGGATTAAAATTTTGCGGGGAGCACATTTTTTCTGTCACTACGCTACTGCTTTATGCCATATGTTTCAGGTCAAGTTATCCTGCTCCTGGTAACATGTAACCCAGTACAACCTGCTTCATGTCCTGCTGCCTTGTAGGATACGTTTTTTTAGGCAAAGGCTAAGAGAAGCCAACTTCAACTTGAAAAACTCCCCTGACGCTCTTGGTTGAGTAAAGGCTAAAGAAAACGTCTCGATAAAAATACTCATCTTGGGCAGATATTAAACGCATCCAGCTACTGTCTTGTAAAAGGCCTCCTAAGCAAAGACTTGAGTGGTAAACAGATTCAATCTGTTGACATGCCTCGCACACCTTCTTCATGTATTAGACTGACACAGGTGCATCTATAATACATTATTTCCAGATTAGGATGTTGAATGCTTGATCTTCTTAACTGAATGCATGGGTTTTGCTTGTGTCTCTGTTTTATCACTAGGCAACTCATTCTATTATCTCCTAATGAGGGTACAGCTCTAAAACTCAGTTTTATGGTTCTGACGCCGGCTAGTAGTCAGGTTTCTCGAACTCTGTGGTAACTCTCAGAGAGGCTGATTCCATCAACAGCCACAAAATATAAGAATACTAACAGTGCCATGTTGCGCATGGATGATATCCCTGTTCATACTTTTGGTGTGCATTGTCGAGGCCATATTTGTAGCCCTTTGTTACGGCGTAGGGTTTATTAATAGTAATGCGGCAATCGCTTGAGCTGTTAAATAGTGTACTAAGTACTATCTATGCTTTGAGTCATTTTCTTTAACAAATTTCAAAAAGACTTAAGCACCAAAAACTATAAAACACAAAAAACCATCATTATCACCAAGTTCTCTAAACCTATCATTTCACTAATATTCATGGTCTTCAAAGTAATTTTTTTTCTGTTGAGTCTTATCTCTTGCAAAATTCACCAGACCTATTTGCTCTTTGTGATACTAATTTGAGTTTGGTTGTCTCATTTTTTCATCTCAGTGTTGATGGTATCTTCCTTTAATTCTTAAAAGTTCCAGTAGCCACATGCTTAGCCTGAACATTTTCATTCGTAAGAATTTACCCATTTTTTGAGAAACTAGGTTTGAATCCAACGGCTATTCTTTTTTGTGCTTTCGTTTAGCACCACATCCCTGTGTTGCCTTTCAATTTGTTCTATATTGCTCTCGTTCATCTCAAGACTGCACTCGTTTTGATGTTATTTCTTTTCGTATTAACCAAGCCCATTTCTTTATCCATCTGTCAATATCGTTGTTGTTGGTGACTTTAATGATCATCACACTGAATGACTTGGCTATTGTGTTAGTGACTCTGCAGGCGTAAGGCCCAAAAATTTTGCCTTTCTCAATCTCTAACTCAAATAGTCAACTTTCCGACTCGCTTTCCAGGCAACCCTAATCATTTACCTTTTCTACTCGACTTATGTCTTGTTTCTGATCCTAGTCAGTGCTCAATTTCTCTACAGTTACCCTTAGGTGCTTCTGATCACGGTTTGATTTCTCTAAACTTATAATCTCATTCTTCTTGATCATTAGAATCCCCTTATAACTACCTTAAAACTGACTGGAACTCTTTCCGTAATTTTCTTCGTGACAGTCCTTGGGTAGAAATATTTTAACTTCCTGCTGACAAATGTGCTCCTTACATAACTTCTTAGATTCAAGCTCACATGGAATCTTTAATTCCCTCTCGACAATTCCAAGTCACGTCTCACTCTTCTTCTTGGTTTACCTTACATTGTGCTGCTGCAAAATCCAATCAAAACCATGACTTACTTCCATATCTATCAGCAAAACAGTTCTCTAGAAAACAGACGTCTGTTTAATATTGCTTGAAATTATTGTAAAAAGGTTTTGTCTAATGCCAAAGCCCGCTATTCTCAGGTCATGAAATCTCGTATTTCATCTCAAAAATTTGGCTCTCGTGACTTCTGGAGAATCTTTAACAGTATCAATAATAAGGGCAAATCTTTAATTCCACCTCCCTTGTATGGTTCAGACTTTGTCAGCTCACCTAAAGACAAAGCTGAATTGTTTGCTAAGAACTTTTCATCAATATCATCTCTTGATTCTAATAGTTGCGTTCTCCCTGATACAGCCAAAAACAGGTTGATCCATTGCTTGACATTTGTATTACTCCAGCTTCTGTATCTACTGTGATTTCCTGCTCGAACTCTTCATCAACTTGTGACCCAGACAACATACCTGTTATAGTCTTTCAGTGTTCTCCGGAGCTGTCGTCAATACTTTAAAAACTATTTAACAAGTGCTTATCGGAGTCTTGTTTTCCGGCATGCTGGAAAGCGGTATCTGTAATCCCTATCTTCAAAAATTCTGGAGAGCGATCTGACTCGTTTAACTACCGCCCCATAATTCTTCTTACTACCATAAGCAAACACTTAATCTCTCATCTTGAATCTAATAACTTACTTTCTGATTATCAATATGGATTTTGATTTTCTTTTTCTCTTGCTGATTTGTTGATAATAATAACCAATAGGTTTTATGGTGCATTAAATAGATGTAGAGAGATTGTTGCCCTCAATATTTCTATAGTCTTTGATAAAGTTTGACATGCTGGCTTTCTCTATAAGCTCTCTTCTTTTGGTGTATCAGGTAACATCTTTAAGATCATTGAGTTCTTCTTTACCAAATGTAATATTAAAGTTGTCCTGGATGAACAGCACACTTCATCATTTTCTGTATCTTTAGGGGTTTGTCTATCCTGGGCCCTATAATCTTTTTAATTTACATTAACGATCTTCCAGATATTCGCACATCTAAGGTGGCATTGTTTGCTGATGATACTACCATTTATTCTTGTCGTGATAAGAAGCCAACACTCTCTGATTGCTTGAAGGGGGCATTTGAGCTTGAAAAGGATCTCACTTCTGCTACAGTATGAGGCTCACAGTGGCTGGTGAACTTCAATACAGATAAAACTCTTTTTCAGCCGATTGTTATCGCAATAATTTAGATCTTCCTATATTTATAAACGGTGATGTACTCGATGAGTCATCTACTCTTCATCTTCTAGGATTAACTCTTACTTCCGATCTTTCTTGAAAACCATATATCAAATCTGTTTCAAAATTAGCATCTGCTAAGGTTGCATCTCTTTATCGAGCTTGACACTTTCTTACTTCGGATTCTATTCTCTATCTCTATAAATCTCAAATCCGGCCTTGTATGGAATACTGTTGCCATATCTGGGGTGGATCTTCCAATGGTGCCCTTTCTCTTTTAGACAAGGTGCAAAAATGCATTGTAAACATAGTTGGACCTGCTCTTGCAGCCAACCTCCAACCATTATCACATTGTCGTAATGTTGCTTCTCTTTCTTTTTTCTACAAATACTATGACGGGCACTAATCTAAAAAGCTAGCGTCTCTTGTGCCATCTATTAAAATTCATTCTCGTATTACTCGTCATTCTATTAAGTCTCATTCTTTTACTGTGACTGTTCCAAAGTGCTCCAAAAATTCTTATTTGTCTAGTTTTTTCCCTCGAACACCAATTCTTTGGAATTCACTTCCTTCTTCTTGTTTTCCTGATTCATGTACTTTGCAATGCTATAAGTCGTCAATCAATTGTTATCTTGCTCTATAAACTTCATCTTTTCTCTTCCAGTAATTTCCAACTCTAATAGTGGTTGCTTGCAGCCTTGTTGGAAGCGAAGATGTTGAAATATATATATATATATATATATATATATATATATATATATATATATATATATATATATACATATATATATATATATATATATATATATATACATACACACATATGTGTGTGTGTGTGAGTGTGTGTGTGTGTGTGTGTGTGAGTGTGTGTGTGTGTGTGTGTGTGTGTGTGTGTGTGTGTGTGTGTGTGTGTGTGTGTGTGTGTGTGTGTAATATTTAACCTTATTTACAATCAACAAATCCATCATAAAATTTTAATGATAGATGTTTTTGACTTTTTATTTTATACATTTATATAAAAAAAGTGGAAAACATATACCTTTTTAGTTAATATAAAATGAATTTGAAAAAATGGCTAAATGAGGAATTAATTACACAAATTCCAATGCAATTGACAAAATTTTGTTAGATTATAGTGGTAATTAAATTGATCCTGATGACTTTAGTGATTCTGCGAATGTATTTTGGAGTTTGTAGAAGATGAATTGCTAACTGTGTGAAAAAAATTCCTGAAAAACTAGTTTTTAACCATTCAGCAAAGAAGCTATTAAAAAACAAAAATTTCTCAGTAATGTCACTGCATATGAGAAAAAATAGTAGTGATATGGTATACCATACCAACTTTGACTACTAGAAAATTTATGTAAATGAATATTTCAAAATGTGTATGAATGTTTCACAAAATCAACGATATATTTTCTGGAAAATTTCTTTTTGGTACAAAAAGTAAAATATTTTTCTACTTGATAATCCGTCATCAGTAGATTGAACCAGTGTGCATAAAAGTGTACAAATAAAGACAAAGGAGCATCTTTTTAAACCAATGTCTGGACTCTTTTATACTTCCCTACCATTTTTGCAGCACTATCATATGATTGACCAATGATATCTTTCAACTCCAAACCGAGTGCAACTAGTTCAGAAGATATTTGATTATGTAGGTTTTTACCATTAGATGAAGTGGAATCAACCATGCCTATTAATCTCTCCATTGCAATTTTATTTTTCTCATAGCAAAGTAATATTGCTAGCTGATCAACAACACCAACATCCTGTCAACTTGAATTCCAGACTCTTGAACTTCTTTAACAATAAATTTCTTGATATATTCTCTAATAATAAAAATGATTCTGTAAACAGATTGTCTTGCTCAGAAAAGTAATTCTTCTTTAATCTAATTTGGCTCAAATTGTTCACCATCTGTATCTTCTTCTTTAGATACATCATCCTCCGGAACAACTGTTTCGCCTTTATCTTCATTCTGAACAATTACTTTTGAAGCAATCAGTTCTTTTCTACCCGCATTATCATGAAGGATAACTTTTAAAAAAATCAATTCTCCATCCTCAGGGTCCTCAATAATATGTGGAGTAATAACGTCTTGAAGGATTGTCAGTTCGCTATCAGTTGCAGCGAGACTTTATTTTTTTTTCTTCCATCATCTGTTTAATAACTATAAATTTATGAAACTTTATTTTATTAGAATTCAAATAAAGATTATATTAATTTTTAATATATTAAGAATAAATTTTATATATAGATATATACTTTATACATAAGATTTTAATTTTAGCTTTATAATGTATTGATATATATTTTATTATAATTTAGTTATTCAACTTATAAATTTTTTAAATTAAATATAAAAAATTTTTCTAAAATAAATTTTTTCATCAAAAATTAGAAATTTTTTAAGATGTATCGCATTTTACCCTATTTAAAGCTAAACTCTAATTGTATTTCATCATATATTTTTTACCCGATTATAGCATTTTACCCTATTTAAAGCTAAACTCCAATTGTATTTCATAATATATTTTTTATAAATATAAATGACTTTTTTATTCATACAAAAAACTGAAAAACATATTTATTGTATTGTCTTTGAAATATTAATGCGTAAAAACAATAGTTATTATTAATTTGTATTTTTGTGTGTTTCACTTGTGCATCTTGATTTATAGAAGGGCCCCGGACCTTTAGGAATGGCAGGGGCCCGGGGAGGAAACCCCCAACCTCCCTGGCCAGTTCGACCCTGGGCAACTGAAGCAGTTTGCTCTGGGCAATATAAAATAAAAGCCGTTACATTTATCTAAAAAAAAAGAATAAATCAATAAACTATAAACACTTCATATTTTAATAATATTCTTATTATGGAGTTAATAATATTATGGAGATAATTAATTACAGTATTTATTTTGTATTTGTAATATTTCGGAACTTATGTACAATTATATTATCAGGCAATAAGGACAATAACGTTAGAATACTTTTGCATGATTTTTTAAATTAAAAGAAAAAACCAATGGATTTGCATCGTTTTTTAGACAACATAAAACGCATTTTTTGTTTTTAAAATTTGTTAAACACATATTGGAAGCCGTCTAGATTCATACTAAAAGGATTAAAAGAGTCTGTTTGATGTCATTGCAATTACCAATTACAGTTTGTTATTGAATGTTCTACAGAAAGTTCATTTATAATTGGATTTATGTTGATTATGTTTTATTTTGAAACAATTCAAATTTCAATTATTAAACTTGTTTTACCTATTTTTCGCAACTTTTCCGCAATAAACACCTGATTGGCGAAAATTTCGCAACTTTTCCGCAATAAACACCTGATTGGCTAAAATTTCGCAACTTTTCCGCAATAAACACCTGATTGGCGAAAATTTCGCAACTTTTCCGCAATAAACACCTGATTGGCGAAAATTTCGCAACTTTTCCGCAATAAACACCTGATTGGCGAAAATTTCGCAACTTTTCCGCAATAAACACTTGATTGGCTAAAATTTGGTAGTTTAGATTTATTTCTGGCTCTTAAGATCGACTCAAAATTAAATTTAGATTTAAAAACAATTTAATAACCAGCGTTGCAACAAATTTTTTTGAGCTAAGAAATAAACCAGATATCTATGGTAACAAAATATCTATGGTAACAAGATAATATACTTATTAAGTTAAATATTATTTCTTTAATCAAATAAATTTTCATTTTTTTCTTGTCATACTTAAAGAAATCTTTTCTTTCTTTTTTTTCTTTTGAATTTTTTAAAATTTTATTCCTAATTTTGTTCTAATCTTTAAAGGTTTTTATCAACTCTAATCAAGTAACTGTATCAAGAAAGTAACCTCCTGAAAAAAAAAAACTGTGTCAAGAAAGTAATCTCCTATCAATTTCAATATCTTTTATTTTAAAATTAATACACATAAGTTTTTTTTTTTAATATTAATTATTTGGATTTTCAAAATTTTATCCAAGATTCAAAATAGGAAGTTTCATCTATTATTATTATTTTTTTTTTGTATCTTATTATTATTTTTCTTATCACACCCTAATAATAAATTAATCAAATTACTTATCACACCCTAATAATAAATTAATCAAATTACTTACGAGGGTTGTCCCAGAACTACCTAGCATCACAAAGAAAACACAAAAATTTTGAAAAAAAATAACCATAGCTGAAAGCCTTCCCCTTTCAATGCTTATTTGTGAAATTTAAATTTTTTTCATTTTTTGTTTTAAGATTAGCGACCATTAGTAGTTAACGTTTTTAGTAAATTTTTAATACGGAGAAAATCGTTATGTCATTTAATAATTTTATTTAAAAAGTCTCAGTCCAACCAATATCAAAAGTGAACTAGATTCTACTCTAGAGGAGTCTGCTCCCTCATTTGCAACTGTGAAATATTGGGTTGCAGAGTTTAAAAGAGGCTGTATGACCTGTCAAGATGAACCCCTCAGTAGTTGACCAAATGAGGTCACCATGTCAGAAATGGTTAAGAAAATCCACAAAATCATACTAGACGATCGTCGATAGAAAGTGCGCGATTTAGCTGATATAGCAGGCATATCAAAAAGTGCTGTACATTGCATATTAACTGAAAATTTAAACATGAAAAAGCTGTGCGCACGATGGGAGCCGCGTTTACTCACAATCGACAAAAAACAACGTCGTAAGGATGCTTCAATGAATTGTTTGGCAATGTTTCACAAAAATAAGGCCAAGTTTTTGCGTTGATTTATAGCTATGGATGAAACATGGATTCATCATTTCACTCCTGAAACAAAAGAGTAGTCGAAACAATGGACCAAAGGGGAGAATCGGCTCCGAAGAAGGCAAAAACAACTCGATCGGCTGGAAAAGTTATGGCATCAGTTTTTTGGGATGCACGTGGGATAATTTTTATTGATTATCTTTAAAAAGAAAAACAATCAACGACGCATATTATGCAAACTTATTGCAGAGCTTGAGTGAAGAAATCAAGGAAAAACGTCCGCATTTGGGGAAGAAGAATGTGTTGCTTCACCAAGACAATGCAACCTTTCACACATCTGTTATTGTCATGGCTAAAACTAATGAAATAAAGTTTGAATTCCTCACGCACCCTATTCACCAGATTTAGCCCCCTCAGATTATTTTTTATTTCCAAAAATTGGAAAGATAGCTTGGTGGGAGAAGATTTTTTACAAATGAAGAGTTAGACTATGGAGTTGATGGCATTTTTGCAGAGTTCGATGGTTCTTACTATAAACAAGGTATCGAAGCAATTGAACATCGCTGGGAACGTGTATCGAGCTAAAAGGGGACTACGTTGAAAAATAAAAATAAATTTTTTCAAAATTTTTGTGTTTTCTTTGTTAGGCTAGGTAGTCCTGGAACAACCTTCGTATCACACCCTAATAATTAATTAATCAAATTATTATGCACAATAATTATACTGATTTATATACTTACTTAAATTCAAATACACTAAAATATTATCTGTTTACAACACGTGTTAATTTCAAAGAAAAGTTTGTAATATTGCCCCATATGAGGCTGTGAAAGTTTTAGTTATTCCACGATACAACTGTGATATTTGTAAACTGAATAATCTGCAATCGTAATCAAAATTTTACACATTTGAAATATGCATCAAAATAAAATATACAAAAAATAATAATAATAATAGTAAAAGATTTAATAAATATTTTAAGAATTCGAAGTACTAGTTAAAGTTTAATCCTCCATTATTCAAGCAATACGTAATGCTACATGAAGAATTAAACAATCAAAGGGATGTACGATGCCGGATTAAACAACCCATAAGTAAAGAAGGAAGTTATGTTTCACAGGCATCAAGAGAATTAAATTGAGGCTACAATCTTTTTTATCCTGAAATAATAAAAAAAAATTTCATAAAAAAAGTTTTATACCAAAAGTTTTCTAAGTTTTATACCAAAAATATATTTTGATAAAATGTAATTATAGAATATTTATACTAAAAAAATTATAAATAAAAAATCATGTTGTTAAAAAATAAGTTTTAAAAAATTATGATTAAAATCAAAATTATTATTATTATTTTTTTTTGCGTTATGTTTTGTTAAATTAATAGGCTCCGTAGATTGAGTTCTCACTTACCAAAGTGGAACAATTAGAGACGATTTTACAAAGGGTGGTTTCCCCCTCCCCACCCCCCATCTCCATCAAAAAGAAGATGATATTTGAGTTATGGTCGGTTTTTTGAGGAACATAGTCGGCTAGTCTTGTATTTGACACATTTCAGTCGGCTAAATTTTAGTTTTGAGGACCTTTTTTTTTAGGAGTCAGTCGGTACTTTTTGAGGGTTCACCCCTCCCCCTCATTTTGTTCGCAGAACCACCTTTGAGAACAATATGTAAGTTATTGAGAACTTACAAACTATTTGGATATTGTTTTTGTTTTATATAATAACAATCATTTTTAAAGTTCTACAACATTTTGATGCACAAAAAATTAAAAAATATGAAAAAAGAAATTATTAGAAAAGAAAAATAACTTTTTTTGCATTTTAACTATAAACTTAAATTTAATGTCATTTTAGTTTAATGCATTTTAACTATAAACTTAAATTTAATGTCATTTTAGTTTAATGCATTTTAACTATAAACTTAAATTTAATGTCATTTTAGTTTAATGCATTTTAACTATAAACTTAAATTTAATGTCATTTTAGTTTAATGCATTTTAACTATAAACTTAAATTTAATGTCATTTTAGTTTAATGCATTTTAACTATAAACTTAAATTTAATGTCATTTTAGTTTAATGCATTTTAACTATAAACTTAAATTTAATGTCATTTTAGTTTAATGCTTTTTTTATAACATAACTACTTTATATATTTATTATAAAAAGTTTTAACATTTTGTTCATTAAAAAATAACATCTATTATTCGGTTGTTAAGGATAAAAACTTAAAAACTGTAAATTTCACATGTTTTTTTTCCTGTTATGATCAATCAGTATAATACTCTACAACAACAGCAACAAAAAAACTGCAAAACAAAGACCCTGAGAGCGTAACAATTGTGCACCACGATACTTTGTTATGCGCTTACAGATTTCAATACGCTGTTTTCAATTGTTCACTAACATTTTTATTAGCCAAGATTATAACTTTTATTAAAAATTCTTTCACTTGTTTGCGTTAAAAAAATATTTTTACTTTGCATTTAAGCGACAAAATAAAGTAACTCATAGTGCTGCTAAACTGTAAAGCTTTTATATATTATGTGAATGATTTAATTATTTTTATCCAGAAAGTGCTTTTAGCTAAAATCAACCACAATTTTATATCTTTACGAGAATCTTTCAGTAAAAAAATAAAATAAAACTTAAAAATCGGATCATTTTTTTAAAGATCTTTTTATACAATTTTTATTACATTTTATTTACAATTTTTTACAATACAATTAATTACAATTTTTATGACTATTATTTTTATTACCATATTTATTTACTGCCTCACTTGATATATATATTAATCAAATAAAATATATTATAGGTATATGTATTAAAGGTATTATGTTACGGAGTTAAATGTTTTTGTATAACATAAAGGAGAGTATTGAAACAATTATTGCGGGGTAAAAACTAAACAAGCAATCTAATCCAAAGCGACCATAAAACTGAAACAATTTTTTTAAATAGCAAAACTTATAAAATAAATGTTTTAAAATTTTATGTCTCTCAACTTTGAACTCGAAACATTAGACCGTCTTGTGACAACAGTATCTGATTATTCTATAGGTAGAGCTTAACAAAATGAAAAACTGTGATTTAAATTAAAACAGCTGGTAATTTTGTATGTATTTATGAATTTGCCTAATAACTTTAACGCAATAATATTAATATTTGATAATACAAGATTTATTAGGTATTAATGTTATTATTTGTTTTATTTTTTTTATGTAGGGAAAGGTTGCTTAAGATGAGCAAGTTCCTAATATATAAGATGGTATAACCACTTTTTTATAACGGGTGACTACTGATTTTTTGCGATTTTTTTGGCTAAGTATATTCTTACAAGTTCGGCGGTGTTATTTATTTTAATTTCTTGGTTGTATAGTTAACACCCTTTCATTGTTTTATTGTTAAAAAAAATTTACCATTCTTGTTATAGTTTTCTATATTCAATACTTTGTAATTACGTCAGAACGGAAACAAGATCATCAAAAATTTATTATATCCTCAATATTTTGTGCTTATCTACTGCTAATTTAATGGGTGATATGATATAATACATAAGCTGTTATCATGCTATTTAAATTATCATAGACGCTCAAGATGAGGTGGGGCTTTTAATTAAGAAAAGCGAATTTTTTTTAAGTGATTCTCCAGGAAACTTTATTTTGGTATTTCCAGAGCAAAAGTTTTTTCAAAAAATAGTATTGCAAACCTTTTTAGAGATAGGAAAGATTTATTATTATTCTTTTGTTTTTGGTTGAGGTAATTACTTTTTACTTTAGTATAGCCCTTAAAGATACGATTTTATTTAATTTTTTTTTGTGAACATTTTTTTGATTCTTTGAGTTTTTTTTGAGTACCATTAAAATGCTCATCTTGGAAAACTGGGAATGTATGTATGTATGTATGTATGTATGTATGTATGTATGTATGTATGTATGTATGTATGTATGTATGTATGTATGTATGTATGTATGTATGTATGTATGTATGTATGTATGTATGTATGTATGTATGTATGTATGTATGTATGTATGTATGTATGTATGTATGTATGTATGTATGTATGTATGTATGTATGTATGTATGTATGTATGTATGTATTGTATGTATCAATCTGCACCGGCTTTAGGAGTGAGCGAGATCGTGCGCTGTATGAGGGCAGCAAGTAAGTACATTTTTGGAATACTTTAATGAAACCTGTCCAAAAGAGATAATAACAACTAAGTCAAAAGCAATTGCTAATCCGTGGATGGATAAATCGTTATTAAAGTGCTCAAAAAAAAGCAAAAACTTTACAATAAATTTTTGAAAAATAGAAACAATGATAATGAAAAAAATTACAAAAATTATAAATTTTTTTACCAAGATCTCATTAAAAATGCAAAAACAAAATATTACAGTAATCAAATTAACAAGTGCAAATTTGATAGCAAAAAAACATGGTCCATCATTAATTTCATAATGGGAAGAGAAAAACTAAATTCACCTACTCTTCCTAAACGAATCGTTATTGAAAATAATGATATATTTTGTCAAAAACTAATTTCAGAAGAATTCAATAAATATTTTACAAATATTGGTCCAAATCTTGTAAATAAAATTGTACCAACATCTGTATCATTTAAAACCTATCTTAAAACCACGAATAACGTTACCATGCTTGATTATGAATTAGGCTATGAAGAATTAGAGGCAGCCTTTGCCCCCTTAAAAAAAAAAAGGCTCTAGGATTTGATAAGATATCTAGTGATATAGTTATTGCAAACAAACACAGTCTTAATAGACCCCTGATTCATATACTTAAGCTCTCATTAAATTCTGGGATATTTCCGGATGTACTTAAATTGGCAAAAGTAATTCCATTTTACAAATGTAATGATCATTCTGACATTACAAACTACAGACCTATATCAATACTTTCTGTATTTTCAAAACTCTTCGAACGTGTAGTTTATAATAGAATCTATGATTACTTCATTAAAAACAATTTTTTTTACCCAAATCAGTTTGGCTTTCAAAAAAATCTCTCTACAGAGCATGCAATCATTGAAATAGTAAATCAAATAACTAATGGTTTTGAAAATAATAAATTTACTTTAGGAGTGTTTCTTGATTTATCAAAACCATTCGATACAGTGGACCATTGCATTCTCTTAGATAAATTAAGGCATTACGGAATAATAAATAAAAGTTATTATTGGATTAAAAGATCTTACAAACAGAAAACAATATGTAAATAATGTCCAATCTGGAGTATTAAATGTCATATGTGGAGTCCCGCAAGGATCGATTCTTGGTCCACTTCTTTTTCTTATACATATAAATGACTTTTGTAATGCATCTTTAAAAATGAATTCGGTCATGTTTGCAGATGACACAAACTTATTTCTCACCAACAATGATATCAAGAAATTATATGCAGACATGAAGATTGAACTGTGTAAAGTAAACAACTGGTTTAAGGCAAACAAACTCTCACTTAACGCTGAGAAAACAAAGTATATTCTATTTCACAAAAAAACACAAGAAGAAAATCTTCCTCTCAAGTTGCCTAACCTATCTCTAAATGATAAACTAGTAAATAAGCAATCCAATATAGGATTCTGTGGAATCATTGTTGATGAAAAATTATCCTGGCTTCCACATATAATATATATCCAGTCAAAAATCACCAAAATAATAGGTTTGATGTATCGAGTTCGCTCCTACGTCAATAAAAATAGTCTTAAATTAATCTACTTTAGGCTAATTCATAGCTTCATCAGCTATGCAAACATTTCATGGGCAAGTACTCAAGCGGCAAAGATTAAAAAAATTTATAGTCTACAAAAACATGCCTGCAGAATCATTTACTCAAAAAATAGGCGTGAACACGCTAAGCCCTTAATGAAAGATATGAAAATGATGAATGTGTTTGAAATAAATATCTACCAGCATTTAATTTTCATGTATCGTTATAATCACAATATCTCTCCTATAAGCTTTAATAACAAGTTTAAAATAAATAAAAATGATAGCAATAATCTTAGAGCGAATATGTCCAACACATATAAACTGCCTCGGATAATAAACAAAGTAGATTCGGATGTAAACAAAATATTCCTTTTTGTGTTGCTTGTGAGTTAAACATTTGCGTGTAAATTAATTGTGTGTAAGCAATGTATTATTTTTCAATACGATATGTTATATTTTTCCATATAATATGTGGTAAATTTATAAATTTGCCACGCCGGAAAAATTTCGTACAAAGACAACAAAAAGACTAAGGCCGGCTCTGGTAACAATTTCATAAAAGTATTGAACAAATTTACAAATTGAAGACAAAGTTGATGATAACAGTAAATGAAATAATGCATAAATCGTAAAGTATATTTTTATATGATCGCAAGTTGCGGCACCTCAAATTGCTCTCTTAATTACTGCTTGTGTTAAAGATTTAAAAACTTCATTGAAATCGGTGCTAAAAAAGTGACGATATCATGAAATAAATTAATCCCCTATAAAAATTGACTTCCGTTGTGTAAAATATTAATCGGGAAGTTAACTTAATTCAAAACTGATTAACATTTTATTATTTAGTAAATTAGGATCGTTTTCAAATATAATGTTAACGGCTAATTTTATTGTTTTTCTATGTGAGTGATATATATATATATATAAATAACCCGCTGGTATTGATTAAGCGTAGGTTGTATAAGCTGAACAAGATGCTGCAATAATTTATGTGGGAGTGTACCAACAATTGAGACTATAATTCGCATTGTGTAAACTTTGGGTAATGGATTAGCCGTTTTAGACACACAATTGTGAAGACAAAGCTATTCAATATACATGTTAGTACCAAAATAATCAAGATCAATTTAATTTCTTAGATATCTGAGACAAATACAACTTTTCTATATACCGCGAGAATGCAATAACGAATGTACTTGCAAAACCGCAATCATGTAAATCACTATATAATGCAATAAGGATATTTAAAGATTTTCTTGCAAGAGCTTATACATTTTGCACTCGTGATTATATAGAAAAAGAAATTGAGTTCTTAATTAATATTTTTACGGAAAATGGATATTTTCGGCAACAGCTTTAGACATTGTAAAACATTTCAAACCATTCAAACCAAAAAACTGCCAAAAAATTAATATAAATAAAACCATAATACTTCCGTTTGTTCCTTAAATATATCTGATTCTTTCTATCTGATTCTTAGACGTTAATTTTGAAAAGTTGGCATAAAAACAGTTTTTCGGTTTGGAAGATCTTTACTGAACATTTTATGCCAAAATAAATCAAAGCTACCACCAAACAATTACCTGGGTATTTACCAACTTGAATGTACATGTAGCGCTTTTTTTGTAGGAAAAACTAGAAAAAAGATAACAACACGAGTAGCTGAACATCAAAAAAACGTGACTAAAGCGAACTGGAAAGAGTTTGGAATTGTTGAACATGCACAACATTGCAAAGGTATAACTAATTGTAATAATCCTAAAACACTTTCAATTATCCTGAATAATTATTATACTAGAAAAATCAGGGAGGTTATTGATATAGACAGATTGCAATGTTGCTTCACAAAAAATAAAATTTTAAACCAGCATATGGCAACCTAGTGATGACTCCCATTGAAAACCATTTTTTTTAATACATAAAAACTTTTATAATATGCAGGAATAACATCATTATTGTAAATAACGAATTTTCGTAATGTATTTTAGTTCAAAAATGGCTCCAACTATATGAGCCGAAATATCGATATTTTGACTCACATGGTTGGAGCCATTTATTTAACTTTTAAAATCACACATTTAAAATTTTATTAACCTTAAATGTGTGATATCACCCAATTAAAGTTAATAAAGTTTTAATAAGTTAAATAAATGTATTTTCCATCGTTATTTATCACCGTAAATGATGTATTTTTAATTTTATATATAAATTTTATATATAAAATTTATATATAATTTTGTTGAACGACTTTTTGTAAGTCTATTTCACACCGACATTTTTTATACAAGTTCCTTGTGTATATACTAGCTTACTGGAACAGTAAAACGCAGGTCTTTACCAAACCGACCATTTCCTATCTATTCCTCACCGATCGTTTCCATACTTATTCCTTATTTATTTTATTATATTTTAGTCAATGGTGGAAAAAAATTTATTAAGAAAACCTGCTTTAATAGGAAAAAAAATTTACGAATATTTTCAGCATACGTAGAACTTTTAAGAAGTTTATAAAATGGCTTGCTTTTCTCTCACATGCATAATTTCGATAGCTCAGGGATTTAGTGTCCTGTCATCGGTGTAGTTTTACGAGGATTCAAATCCGCCTCTTTACATAATAGATTGTACATTATTTCAATCTTGTCGTATAGATTCGTAGAAAAAAAATATATATATAGCAAAAAAGACATTTAACTTTTAAAATAAAGTTTTAATGTTTTTGCTAGCTACGGTTTTTTTTTTTTTTTGTCTCCACAGCAGCACCTTCTGGAATAACGAGATTATTAATTTTTTTATTTATTAAGTTTTAGAGCTTATTAGGACTAACTACCTGATCACATTTAATAATATAAGTATTTCTATCATGACATGCGCAACAAATTACTCCCGGTGTGTTAATGTTTTTAAAAAGTTTAAGTTTTTTTAAAACTTCTCTTCCTGTCATTTGTTATAGTAAATAATATTTTTATATATAATATTTATAGAACTTTAAAAATGATTTATTTTGTATTTTGAAAAATCGAACAAAAAAAAATGTCAGGTGGTAGGATTCGAAATACGACAATGCACTTCTTAAACTCTGCAAGCAAACCACTTCGGCCGCTAAGGTGTTTTGTCCGATAATATTTTTTATTAAACTATTTATTAAACAAATGACTTAATAAAACGGAATATAAACTTTTTTTTAAATTTTCTCCTTTTTATTTGTTATAGTATGTGATACCTTTATATATGTAATGTATATAATACTTATAGAACTTTTAAATTGTTATATTTTGTATTTTAAAAAATCAAAAAAGAAAGAAAAAAAAGAGTGCAATTGGTGGGATTCAAACCACAGCGGTTTGGATAAGAAAACCTGCGACCTAACCACTTTGGTTATTTAGGTGAGTTGTACTGCAAATGTGTTAGTAGTATTTAATAAATCAAAATTAAAGAAATATTGACGCAATGCACTTTTCAGTAAAAGTTACATTGTAAAACTTGATAAATGTTTTAACATTACATAATGTAAGGGATAGGTTGAATTTGTCATCTTCTTGCCGTGTGTTTACATTCTATAATAAATAGTTTTGTAAATTTTTCTTTATGGGGAAATACATATATATGATAAAACAAATTTGAAGCTTATATATGTTAGATATTTGCATTCACGTTTGTTTATATTTTCTTATAAAAAAAGTGCTGCGACTCTTTCTCGCTATTGCGTCGATAGCAATGGCTGCCGTGAGTAACGTGTCAATTATTCACGAATGAGCATTGACACGTTGCTCAATATATAATACTAGCTGACCGGGCTCGTAAAAATACAGATGTTTGTAAGTCTATTCCACTCCAACCTTTTCTATACTCTTTATTTATTTATACATTCTAGCAGTCCGGACATATAAAATATAGTTTTTCGCCAAAAGAACCATTTTTATACATGTCAATTCCACACCATTTCTATACTTATTCCTTATTTACTTTAATATTTTGTAGTAAAACAATTCATTCTAAAAAACTGTAAAACGTAGAGATTATAAGAGATTTTTATAATGGCTTGTTTTACTACTAAGCACGTTTCTTCGACAGCTCAGTGGTTTAGTGCGCTGCCACCAGTGTTGTTTCGGGGGGGTTCAAGTAATAAATTTTGAAATTTTCTTTTATCTTGCTGTATATATTTATAGCAAAAAATTATATAAAGTAAACTCAACTTATGCAAAAGACGTTTACACTTATAGACATTTGTACCTGACACTATACAAATGGAGGAACTAAAAAGATGACTTAATTTTAGCAAACAGAAATTAGAGAGAGAAACAAGAGAGCGGAGAGTCATGACGAATCTAAAACCAATGTTTCAAATTTTCCATTTGGATAAGACAACATGTTTTGTATTTTTTCAATCTTGTAAATTTTTTTAAATAAACAACATAAATACAAAAATTCAAAACGAAACAGTTCAAGCAAAACAGACTTGTAGTTATTAGAAAAGGTTTCTTACACCCTGTATAAAACGTTATTTGAGTGGATTTTTTACATTGGCATATAACATGTTTGTTTATTGTTATATTATGTTATATTATGCTATATTAAATGCTAAGCAGTAAGGCTGCGCTTATTTATAAAACCCGCTTGAAAAGTGTTAATCAATTGCAATCGGTATAATAGTTAACAGAATGGGTTCTTTTTCTATTACATGCATAAATTCTATAGATTAGTGGTTTAATGCGTTGTCATCTGTGTCGTTTATCGAGGGTTCAACTTAACGCCCCTTAACACAATGTATTTTTAATTTTTTCAATATGGCCGTATATAGTTAAAAAATAAATATAGCAAAAAAGACTTTTAATTGTTAAAAAAAAAATTTAAAATTTTTTCTAGCTACAAGTTTTTCTTTTTTTTTCTCCATTGCAGCACCTTTTAGAGTAGCGGGACGGTCTTATAAAGTTTTTTAAATTTAAGTTTTAGACCACAATTTTTTTGGGACCATCCGCAGCTTATTGGGACTATTTACCAGAGCACATTAACAACATAAGTATCTCAATCATGACACATGCGCAACAAATTTCCCCCGGTATTTTGACGATTTTTAAGTTTTTTAAAAACTCTTTTCCTTTCGTTTGGTATAGTGTATAATACCTTTATATATATTATGAATATAGCGTCGATATATATATAAAAGTGTTTTATTTTATATTTTAGAAAAATCATAAAAGATTAAAAAAAAAAAAGTCAGTGGTAGGATTCAAATTACAGCTTTTTGCTTCAGAGACTCTACGAGCTAACCACTCGGCCACGCAAGTTTGTTGCCTTGACAAACAAAAGACTTTATGAAAGGGAAATAAATGCTATCGATCAAAATTAAGGAGATGTTGCCGCAATGTTGTTATCAAGCGAAAGTAAAACTGTAAAACTTGATATATGTTTTGTTATTTTTTTAACATTACATAACTTGAAGTTTACGTAAGTTTAGATATTAGCATACACTTTTAGCATACAAGTTTAGATATTAGCATACACGTTCATGTTTTCTTATAAAAAAAAGTGCTGCGACTCTATCTCGACATTATTTCGGGTTTAATGGCTGCACTGAATTCCGTGTGAAACACACTCGAATGAGCATTAATTAGTTGCTTATTATATTACAATATGATGATATATGCTTGATAAATTACAATATGATATATATATGTATATATATATATATATATATATACATATATATATATATATATATATATATATATATTATATATATATATAAATATATATATATATATATATATATATATATATATATATATATATATATATATATATATATATATATATATATATATATATATATAAAATTGACGATATCTACTTATTTTATTTTTGGATTTTTTAAGTTAGATTCGGGTATGCTTATACAAAAAGTTTTAGCCGGTTCACAAATATACCTATGTTTCTTTCTTATAATTTATGCGCATTTTAATTCTTTTTTTGTAAGTAATTAAAAAAAAAAACATTTATTATTCTGTTTTGATACTTACAGATTTTTTTACAACAGTAATTTCTTTAAGCGGGTTTTAAGCATTAATTTCCGGTATTTGTAGAATTGTGCTCCAAAACATTCAGAGTTAAGCTCGCTATGCTTATTATATTTATTTATTTTTTTGCAAAATCTTGGCCTCGATGTTTATAAAAAAAACCAGCATATGCATACTTTTCTATGAGTATATAATAATAAAAACAATCCGATGATTATCTGATCATCGGATTGATAATAACAATAATATTAACAAGTTAATTGAAATATCTAGTAAGCTGCTGTCATTCAAATCAATAGTCAATTCAAATTAGTTAACTGATGAGCCGGTCTCAGTCTTAATTCTAATAAAATTTCTTAAAGTTAAAGGGTGCGGGAAAGCCTTGCTATTAATTCTCGAAAACTCTTCTTGCTCTTCCTCAAATGAAGACAGCTCAGAACTTCTGTCGTATATTATATATTATTATGTCGTATATTATATGTCGTATATATTGGGAAACGATTTTGGTTATTATTTTCATAAATCAAAACGACTCAATCTTTCACCTTTAGAATGAGAAAAAGATGGAAACTATTTGAAGATGAAATTATTATTAAGACAGTCAAGGTTATGAACGATGTTGCTGAACGAATATTCAAGTTATGTTCGGATTATTTTCTGATACTAAAAAAAGTAAAGCAAAGATATTTAGAAACGTATTGAAAATTTTTATTTCACGTTAGATACAAAATCTTTGGTTAATTTTAGGATAAACTAGCATAAAATGAAGTTATAGGAATGATTGAAAATCATAGAAAACTTGTTGTAACTTGAATAAGAAGCATATATATATATATATATATATATATATATATATATATATATATATATATATATATATATATATATATATATATATATATATATATATATATATATATATATATATATATACATATATATATATGTATATATATATATATATGTATATATATATATATATATAGAGAGAGAGAGAGAGAGAGAGAGAGAGAGAGAAGGAGAGAGATGTTACCGGTAGGGGTTAACTGTAGAAGATATACCGAGGGGAGGGGAGAGCTTGGAAGCGGGTTCTCTGATAAAAAGCTTATTAATGTAGGTACACTATAATCATTTTTGTGACTCTTTTTCTAGATAAAATTTTATAACGGTATCAGTAAGAATAGGATTATACGTGCTGTCGAGTTAATCACAAAATATTAATTAGAATGGGATTATATGTGCTTGACAAGTTTTTTTTATTAGCCACAAAATAGATGACTACCAGTTGATTACAAATTTATAAACATCAGTTTTATTCAAATTTTTCATTAAAAAAAAATTCAATTTTGTTCAATTCCAAATTGCGCCAATCCCTCGATAATTCAGTTGATTAACGAAAATAAAAAAACAAAAATAGTTAAATATATATATATATATATATATATATATATATATATATATATATATATATATATATATAAATATCAATATAAGAAAGCAGTATAAAACAATATAAAAAAACAAAACATAAATATTGTTAATTAATAACAAAAAAAACTTTCACGTTTCATAAAGTTGCTTTAAAATATTTTTAGCTAAACTATATAATGCGCCTATTAAAAAAGGGTTAGTTTATTTTGTTTGGGGTTGAAAATATTTAAGCCACCGAATAATCCATTTTGTTAATATCTTAAAATACAAATATTTTAACTCCCGATATTAATTTGTTTAAAAATAAATTAACCGATAATTTAAGATGTTTTATCCAGATGCTATTTTTTTTGGGAGTTGGTTTTCTTTTACATATATTTATTTACATTACATATTTTTTGGGCTTTTTTTCTTTTACATGTAGGTTTTTTTAATTGAAGCGCTTAACTTTTAATTTAAACAGAGCCTTGATAGAAACATGGTAAAAAGATGTTGGGCGTGTATTCAATAATTCCAAGGTTTTTGTTAGTTAAAATCCAATGATTTAAAACATTTTTCTTTTAAAATTCTAAACTAAATTTATATTTATCAATATTTTTTAATCTCATTCAATATATAAGATGTCTTAATTCATTGATCTTTAATTAAAAGATTTTATAATCTTTTAGTGTTTAGAATTTATTTCCATGTATTTCCAATTTATTTCCTCTTCAAATGGAGCAGGAGTCTGTAAGCTTTACATATTTATAATTAACAAGATCATTGAATTTTAAATTTGTCAATAATATGAATTAAGTTTAGAGTTTTGAAAAAAGAATTTTTGAGCTTACTTTTTGGCAAACATTTTCAGCTTTGTTGTTTCCAAACTCCAACTTCAAGGTATTTTGCAAAAAAAATTTATATATTACAGACATTAAAGTGGGGACTTTTTAGAGTTTTTTAATAACTAAACTGCCTTTTACACTAAAAAAACTGTCTGCCTCCTTGTAATTGTATGAATAAAAACCAGAAAATTTTTTTAATTTTTTAGTCTTAAGCTAGTTTTCCTCTTTTGTTTATTTAAAAATAATTTTATTACTTTTTTTTGTTCTTGTTTTTAGAAGTATAAACAATAATAAAGTTGTTATAGAATAGTTTCCAAGATTCAAAAATTGAACATCATGTTTTAATATCAAAACAGTACAATACATTTTGTAAATTATTTTATTTTACTTTAAAAAGAGATTAGTTGGTAGTTGAATATCAATATTGTCCCATACTGCTGAGGAATTTTAATTTAAAACATCGGTTATTAGGCGAAAGTTTTTGTTTGTTGTATCGACATCCTGCAAAACTAAACTTTAAAACTTTGCTTTAGTTCAAAGGAAAAATTATTTTTTGCAAAGTTTTTGATCTAAACCAATATTTAGGTCATCAATTTAAAATTTAGTGATTCTTTAGATTAGCTAAAAAAAATTTGCTTTAAGTGAAGAGGTTCTAAATATTGCAAATGTCAAAAGGAAAAATAGTTTAGAGAAAGTAGAAACCAGGCTATTTTATTAGGACCTTGTTTTATATAAACATTAAAATTCTGCCACGTAATACACTGCAATGAAAAAGAGGTAAAATACTCAATGTAGTTATAATATTTTTAAATATACTAAAGTAATTTATATATAGCTCTTAATATACATAATTTTAATTAGCTTTTTTTTTTTTAACTATTTAAATTACTTAGTCTTTAAAAAAAAAAACATTTGTAAGAGGTTTGGTTGACGCACATTTAATTGTAAAAAGCTGTAAATTGTACAATTGATACGCACATTTAGTTGTAAAAATGACGTTAATAAGGCACATATAAGTTGTAAGTTGTAAAATGACGTTATTACTCAGGTTTAAACACCCAAGTAGTGTGGAAGCTTAACATTTTTAAAGAAATTCTATTATTTTTTAAATGTTTTTTTATTTTTTTCCAGGCTCCAATAACTGATTTTTTTTGCAAATAACTTGTTAGTATGTTCACATTCATTTTTGTTATCAAACGCTTGCTTACACAAAGGTAAAAATACTTATAAACATAAATGAATGTTGGTAATTTTAAAATGTAGGACGTCTTACGGACGTCTGGACGTCCGCAAGACGTCTGAAGCACGTCCCCCGGACGACACATGCCCACCGGGCAATTTTTAATTTCATTATTATTATAAATAACAAAATATCTTAAGGTTAATTGTATTATGCTTGTTTTTGGTTTCTTATTTCTACACCTCTATATATAAAACTATATTTGATAAACTATAGTGTTTTTTGAATATAAATAATATTCTTTATAATAAACAATTCGGATTTAAGTCAGAACATTCCACTGACCATGTCATTATTCATCTTATTTATGACATACTTAAAGCGTTCAATGAAAAAATTATAAACAATTGTTGTCTTCATTGATTTCATCTAAGCGTTTGACACAGTATATCACATTATTCTTCTGGCTAAACTTAAACATTAAGGAATCAAAAGCTCAATCATTTTTTTTTTAAAGTTACTTGTCTAACAGGCAACAATATATATCGTATAACCGATTTAAATAAAAAAATATATGACAATCACTGGCGGTGTTACTTAAGGATCAATATTTGGACCACTCTTCCTTTTACGCGTTTGATAACATAACACATAAGAGCACTTTTCTGGAGAAAAACACATAAGTATAATAAATAACAAAATATCAAAAAATGGCAGTGCATTATATAAATCAGAACAGTTATTAAACCAAAACCGTTTAAAAAACTTTCTTTTATCTCTACTTTTACTTCTCTATTATTCACTGCTACTATTGGAAACATTGTCATGGAAACATTGTCATGGAAACATTAGTTAGTGCAGCACCTATGTAACCAAAATAAAAAAAACCTTTTTATAGACAAAAAGTAAATATACTCGATGTTTTCAGTCCAGAGGTTTTACCCCGTTTCTATGTACAAAATCGGTTTTAAAAATGACCAACTTAAATCATGTTTACTCTACCAGACTTTCACATTAGAGCTGCACTCAACACGTAACATATTATATGTTCACCAATTCACCATTACAATTAGAGGACTCACAATATGGAATTTTCCAAATTTTCAAATTACAGGCTGAAAACTACTAAGCAAAAAAACTAATTTTTTTTTTTACCAATTTTAATTGAAACTTGTATAAAATTCTGCATAAATTTTAAGACAGCGTTATAAGACTACATTTGTCTTCTATTTGCCCCGACCATATAAATGTTTATTTTCATATTTTGTTAAAGTAACTGTTCTTAAACGGCAAAGTATAAAAGAAAAAAAAAAAAAAATTATTTTGCATTGTATTTTTATGAATAGAAAAAAACCAAAATAAAAAAAATGCCGGTAACCGGTACATTAAGTTGAAACAACTAAAAAAAAAACTATTAAGCTGAACGTCACGGAAATGATTTATTATAAGTCTGACATACAAATATACTATCCTCAATAAATTTCTAACAGACAAATGTGCTAGTCTCAGTAAACGTTTTACAGACTAATTTGTCAAACTTACTACATATTTTAATGACACAGACGTAAAATATAAAAATTTTATTTGTGCTGTTTTTTTACCGTTTATTTTAATTACTAAACCTTTACCGTTGACAAAAATTTCAAAAACTGAAATTCATTTGAAAGATTTTTTGCTATTTACATTTTGAAACTTTTTATCGTTATTATTAATTAATATTTGTAATAAATGGTTTAAAATGATGCTAGCGATTCGTAATTCTTTACTCTTAAAGTCTGTTACTACCAATCAAATAAACTTTATGAAATTTTATCAAAAGTTTATTAAGTTGGTCATTTTGAACCGTTGATGTTATCCGCTGACTTCGTTTTAAGCTGCTGAAATGGTTGATGACATTGTTTTAAACTCTTAATTTATTTGTTTAAAGTTAAAATTCAAAAATTCATTATTTTAAAAATCTACATTATATGTAATACATATTATAATCTAGTTATGCTAGGTGTCTATATATAATGCTGGATATCTATATGTTATATAAAGATCATCATAATATGTAGACTCTGTTTTTTATTTTAACTTTTATTGTTCAAAAGTATATCCAGCATACCTAACGCATACCTAACGCATACCTAATGCATTCTCTATCTATTAATTGTGCCTAAAATAATCCATCAGTGTTCAACTTTTTTCCTCGTTTTTGAAAAAAACCTGTAATTTATTGTTCTTATTATACAAGAACAAACACAAAAGCATATCTTATATGATATATCTTATATCTTATTATACTTTAGGTAAAATTTAGGTATAATAGAACTTAATAAGTATTAGGACGAGTATAAAAAAACAAACCAAAAAAATCTTAAGAAGTCCTAAAAATCTTGAAAAAAAAATAAAACAAAAAAATATTTAAATGATATTGCATCCGATATCTATTACCTTTTATATTAAGTAAACAATTGTTTACATGTTATATTACTTTATCTTATAATATAACTGATAAACTAAATTTTTACATTTTTAGCAAAAGATGTTGTGCAACACTAGCAGATTTTTTTTTAAATAATAATTTTACTTAAAACTTTTTACTAATAGATTTTTCTTAAAAGGTGTACGCACGTTGTGAAATAAGGTTTGTCTACTTTAATAACTTTTTTCTCTCTAATGAATCAGTTTTTGATAATGGCAATTATTGAAAACTTATTTTTCTGTTGTCAAATAAATGAACAGTGCAAGCAGCGATTTACAGCAATGGCTCAACTCCAATAGTCAATAATAATATAATTTAAATATTGTTTACAGTTTTAAATTGCCGCTTCAAATTGAAAGTGATTTTATAGGAAATTTTTTATCAATGATTTAAGCTAATCTTTAGGGAGATTTTCTAACGAACTTATCTTGAAATTTTGTGTAATAATTTTGTATAAAAATGCCAATTTTATAATTTTATAAATATAAAAATGCTAAAAATATTGTTTACACATTTATATTACAATTTATTTACACATTGTTCACGAATAATGATTTATGTTGGTTATATGTGTTTATATACATAACTATTGTTAGAATTATTTATTTTATAAATTGTATTTTATTAGAATTGAAGCGTTGACGACATTAGAAACAAACAATTTTTGTTTGTTATTGCAAAGTTATTAAGTTTTAGTTTAATTGACGCACAATTATATGGCCATTCACAAACGCCCCATCGTTATAAAAAAATTACTTCCATTTATTATTTTATCAAGATCAGTGTGACTATAAGACAGCGTGACTGTGACAGGAAATACCAACGGACACAAAAGAATTAATTGTAAAAGGGAAAAAATTTATTCTATTTTATTGGTTCTATTACTCTTATGGTAACGGTATAAATATTTGTTCCAACCCATTTTCTCTTCAGATGAACCTTGATATTGAGAATGACGTTAACGATGTTTTTACTGAGTCTTGTTGTTTTGGTTTTTAGATTAAATGCGTCTCCTTTGAAAAGGTTCGAAAAGTTCAATTTGATAAAAGCATTTTCATGTGAAAGCGAATGCCATGGTCAATACGACCTTTGTGACTCTCATTCCAGATCTCTTGGCGAGCAAATTAGCTGCGTGCAAAGAAGGTTGGGATGTATGTTAACCTGTGTAAAACCAGAATATCCAACGGAATCACCAATCATTATAAATGGTTTTGTGGTTGAAGAAGATATAATAATAAGTAAAAAATAGAACGAAATTTTGTCTGTATATGCTCTGTATAAAGGTTATATGGAGAAAGGATAACTAGACGAAGAATATTGATAATTATGATAAACTATATGACAAACAATATATATTTGTATTTATATATGTATATAGAATAGTATATTTATGACAAACATAATATGTAGTTATGCAATAATCAAGTAAGGATAACTTATAGATTTGCCTTTTTTTTTCTTATACTTTACATTAATGAATTTAAAAAGTTTATTAATATTATATGCTTTTCCTTTATTATCTCATTACCTACACTATATTAAAAATTAAAAATCGTTAAATTTTAACAACTCGAACTAAAAAAAAATGCTATTTTTTATTTATTTATTTTTTGGTATAAAAGAAAAACCTTATGTCGCATTAATGTTTGGATTTTTAAATCTAGTCACCGCCCTGGATATGCAATTATAAACTTTTTACATACATTTCGAAATATGTTTTATGTAATAATAAAGTTGGAAAAAAATAATTTTGTTTGTTAAAGTTATTCTTAAGAGTCACTAGAACAATTTAGAGCAATATTATATAAGAAATATTTTTAAAAGTTCTTTAATAGACATAATTTTGAAATCTGAGCTCAAAAAAGCCAAATTTGATGGAACTTTAAAATAATAGTTTTTAATAAAAATACTTTCAATAGTTTCTACTATACTAAAAATTTCAATAGTTAAATATTTAATGGATATACGAAACTTTTTAACATAAACTTAAAAATTGCATAAAGACATTTTATAATATTTATTTTTCAAAAAATTTCAAATACTCTTATGACCTAATATATGTATATATATATATATATATATATATATATATATATATATATATATATATATATATATATATATATATATATACATATATACATATATACATATATATATATATGATCGGAGGGGGGGATGGGGACAGTATATGCATTTTTACTCCTATAAATTTTTTTTCAATAAAAGCATTTGATATTAACAAATAAATATAGACATTAATCAGATTGCAGTAATTACCAAAGACCACAAAAATGCAGCAAAAATGCATTGGCAGATAGGGTATTTAGGCAGACCCGATTTAAAATTCGGGTTTTTTTTCACTTCCATTTACACTATCGTCTGCTTTCTTTTTGTACTTTAATCTACGTGTAAAATATACATATATATATATATATATATATATATATATATATATATATATATATATATATATGTATATATATATATATATATATATATATATATATATATATATATATATATATATATATATTACACGTATATATATATATATTACACGTATATATATATATATATATATATATATATATATATATATATATACATATATATATATATATATATATACATATATATATATATATGTATATATACATATGTATATATATATATATATATACATATATACATATATACACATACACAGTGTAATATATATACATATACTGTGTATATATATATATATAAACACTGTGCATATATACATATATACACTGTATAAATATATGCAGTGTATATGTGTAATATATATACCTATGTATATATATATATATATATATATATATATATATATATATATATATATATATATATATATATATATACATGTGTAATATATATGCAAAAGTTAAAGTATATCAAGTACCGTAAAGTATATTACAAAATATAATATCTTATTTGTCTGCAAAACTTTCTTTAATTCCAGATTTAAAAAAGTTAATAAAAATAGTTTTTTAATAATAAACTGACTGCTTAAAACCCGAAGTTGATTTATGTGCCTGTCCCTAAAAAAATTACTAGATACACTCACTTCCTCTGTTCTTTAAATATTCAAATGATATATATATATATATATATATATATATATATATATATATATATATATATATATATATATATATATATATATATATATATATATATATATATATGTATGTATATATTTACAAATGTGTTTATACTTATACACATAAATGTATATACACGTGTATATATATACGTATGCGCGAAAAAAAAAAAAAAAAAAAAAAATAAAGAAAATAAATGAAATAAAGTGAAATGATAAAAGCAAAATTAAAAAATTATAGTAAATAATAAAAAAGTTTAATAAAAAAGCGGAGCATCTTGTCTATAAAGTTTACGTAAAGTTTTTAAAATAATTAAATGTAATTAGCTTCCTTGATTGTTTATTACCATTGATGGTAAATTAATATAAAGTATATAGAAAAAAAAAGGGGAGGAGTAGGGTTCCAAATGTCTTATTTACAAACTCCATTAATCTGCGCATGCTGTAGTATTTTTTGTATACACAAGAATTTTGACAGAACTTTAAACATTTTATAAATGCTTTAAGTTCTTTCAACTCCCCCGTCTTTTTTGTAATCTTTTTTAATTTAAAAAATTGTAGTAAGAGCATTTCGACTTTAATTTTTGTCTTTTTTTTTAACTTTATTAAGCATTTAAATTTTACAAGTTTCAAATTTTGAGCCAAACAAAAAAAAAATCAAATATTTGAAACTGCTTACGGACAATGTTTTAAAAACCGTTTTTTTTTAACTGATCACATATTATTGTTATTTTTACATTATCTTTTTTGTATACGGCTATTAAAATAGCCGTATACAGAAAAGATGATGTAATTCATTTCCACCGTCCAACTATTTGCTTTTCTGACGTCTCGTTATAAATATACAACTTAAAAGTTAAGGATAAAGTTAGGGAATATGAATAGTAACACAATGCGCAACAAAATGTTGTTAGACAACAATCAAGTAAGAAGCACGAGCTCTTTTTTTTTTTAATAATTTTTTTTAAATGCTTACAAATTTCTTTATTTGCCATCACTTAGGTGTTATCACTTAGGTGTTGATAACCAGTTTTCGATCATAATCAGCTGTTTTTTCTTTGACCTTATAGTTCACTTTAAAACCTAACTTATGCGTCACCTTGTCTAATAGGGGTGAGTTGAGCAGCTTACAAAAAAATTAATAAGACCGAAACAGTTTTATCTGGAAAGAAACCTATCTGCTCCAGATACACCTTCACTAACAGACATAAATTCATACTATTTAGAGATATATTCCAATATGTCAAGATTCTAAGAATTTGAAGTTTTTTTTTTTTTGGAATCGGACTTTTATATGGTTTGCCATGCCCAGGTTTTTTTATATGTCTCGGATTGCTCTTATTGTGCAGAGAACCATATGGTATACCATATAACTTTGATGTCTTGAAGATTGACATTTTGTTCTTTGGGAAATCTAACAAGGGATTTCGCTTGGCTTCTGCTGGATACAATGCATATGATCGACTACCTGGTTTGCGTTTATAAATTCTCATATTTCTTGCAATTGTTCTTGTATATTTGAAAATATTTTATGTCTTTATATCTTTTTTAACTAGAAATAATCGTTTGAAACAATAAAAAGTTACAATAGGATTGAAATGTAAATTACTTAAAATTATTTGATTTGGATCTTTGTTGAAAGGGATTGAAAGTAACTAAAAATAAATGACATATATCAATGGTATGATTGTTGGAATATACCACTTGCACATCTACATATTTTTTTTGGAAAGCAATTAAAGCAAAAAATTAAAATTATATGATTGTAGGCATTTTTCTGGGACATGTAATAACCGTCATTTTGTTGTTTGAGCTAGTTTAACTCAAACACATTTCCACGAGTTAGAATCATTTAATAACACTGTACAACAACGAAAAAAAAACAGAAATGTCATTGACGCTACCTTATGTATTTTGATTTGGAGATTACGAAAATGATGTCCGTTTTGTTGTGTGACCCACCAATTTTGGTTAAATTCACATTTTCAAATTTTTGATTTTCACTATGAAAGTTGTCAATGTGATTTTTAATATATTTATTAGCAGTTGTTTATGATTTATTTATTAGCATTTCTTTATCATATACCTATTTGCATTTGTTTAACCTTGTATTAGACTAAATGTAAGTCTGTTTTATTTTAGATAAACTACAGTTAGCCAAGTAATATATAGATATAATACAGTGTATATTGAAACAAGAAATGCCCAGAACTTGTAAAAATCAAGCCGACAACTTTTGCTACATTTGTGGCGAACTGACTTTAAAGAGATGCAGACGAAGATTGACACCACATGTGAAAAAACTGTATGAACTATACTTTGGTTGCAAAGTCGGCGACCAGGATAAGAACTGGGCGCCTCATGCATGCTGTGTGAGGTGCGCTAGTTCACTATCGTCGTGGGCGAACAGGACTGGTGGAGGACCAACATTTGGGGTGCCAATGGTGTGGCGTGAACCCCAAAATCATTGCTCAGATTGTTATTTCTGTTCTGTTAACATATCAGGTCGCAATTCTAAGGGTAAGAAAGCTATAGTGTACCCAAATCTACCTTCAGCTATTCGTCCTGGTCCTCATTTGGCTGAACTCTCTGTTCCTGAACCTCCATCGGAAATCCCAAACACGGACAGTTCTGATTCAGACAAGGATACTGATGACGATGATAGTTACGAGTTGCCAGAAGATACAGAGCGTAAACCCCACTTCATAACAGGATCTGACCTGAAAGATCTCGTTCGAGATTTGTATTTAACAAAGCAACAGAGTGAATTGCTGGCTTCACGTCTCCAGGAGTGGCATCTGTTGGCTGGTGATGCAAGAGTGTCGTCATTTAGAAAGCGATCACGGGAACTGCAGCAATACTTCTCTATGGATGAAGAACTTTGCTTCTGTAATGACATCAGTGGATTGCTTGATGATCTAGGAATACAATACGATTCATCTATGTGGAATTTGTTTATTGACGCATCACTTTATAGTATTAAGGCAGTATTACTGCATACTGGAAATGTGCTGCCTTCCATTTCCATATCACATTAGGTAACCCTGAGGGAAAGCTATGTGAATATATTACTTATTCTGGACAGAATTAAATACAGAGATCACAGATGGTCCATATGTGCAGATTTAAAAGTTGTTGTTATACTAAATGGATTGCAGGCTGGTTTTACTAAGTACATGTGTTTCCTCTGCAAATGGGATAGCAGGATGAAATCAGAACATTATATGAGGAAATGTTGGCCACAACGAGAAACATTTGAGGTTGGTTCCCATAACGTTATTCATGAACCTCTTGTGGATAAAGAGAAGATCATCTTGCCCAATCTTCACATCAAGCTTGGAATCATGAAAAAGTTTGTAAAGCAGTTAGATCACGACAAACCAGCATTTCAGTATTTGCAGACCAAATTTCCTAAAATCAGTGACGCCAAAATTAAAGAGGGCATTTTCGTGGGGCCCCAAATACGAGAACTGATGATGGATGAAACGTTTTCGGGAACGATGGATCAATATGAACTTGCAGCACGAGATGCATTCAAACGAGTGTGCCAGGGATTTCTTGGAAAACATATTGCACCAAATTACGCTGATTTGGTAGACAGATTAATTGCATCCTATCAACAACTGGGTTGTAACATGTCGCTGAAGCTCCACTCTCTTCATTCCCATCTTTCCTTCTTCTCTGTCAATGGAAATTTATATGATGAAAATGGCGAGCGCTTTCATCAGAGTATTGCCACAATGGAAAGAAGATACAAGGGAAAGTGGAGCCCCGCCATGCTTGCAGATTACTGCTGGAATTTGCAGCGCGATGAACCCGATGCAGCATTCAAACGCCAGGCTAAATACAATTAAATACAAGTAAACACTTTGTGTTAAAAGTGATAATAAACATGTTCATACACTTATTCATATGTATAGAAAAATGTATCTTACGTTACATCTTTAAATCGTTATTACAAAAAATTGTGACGTGCTACAGCATAACTGATTACATATTTGGAATCAGCACGTCTGAATTAATAAAGATAACCTAATTTGGTTCTTGTTTTTTTTAAAAAGTTAAAAATTGTTGTACAGTGTAATCATTATAATTTCAAAAATATACACAGAATACAACTATACACACTAAAAAATAAAGGTAGATATTTTTAGTTAAGGTAGGATATGTGATATACCCTTAGTAAGGTATAATTTTTTACCTTATAAGGTAGAAAATTATACCTTTAAGTTAGAAAATTGTATGACAAATAATTATTTTTAATATAATTTTCTACCCTAAAAGGTAGAAAATTTATACCTTACTAAGGGTATATCACATATCCTACCCTAAGGTAGAAATTTCTACCTTTTTTTTTAGTGTGTATACTATATATAAAAATTAAGATGGGTGGTTATTTTATAATTACATTTTTAGGCCAACAAATTTGTAACTAACAAGAAAAATTATCAGTCACCCCGTTTTACGGTTAAAGGAACTATAAAAACAGTTGTAAACATACACTGTTTTTGCATAATTTGTAAGTTAAGTCTGGGTTTTTTTGAGCTTTTTCCACTTCAATTGGTTTATCTTGTTCAAGGCGTCTAATAAGTAGGGAGAAAGCCAAGATTGCAATTTTTTTGTACTATAAAAGTTTACTTTGCATTTCCTGATTTCGTATTCGGATATTAAACTATGGAGATCCTGTTTGAAATAATATAATGCTAGTAGAAGCAGAAAAAAAGAAATTAAAAAGTCTACATTACTAAATCTAAAGATTACATCAAACGGGGAGGCAGACTAAGAAGAAAACGCTAGTCACTTTTGCAATGTTTAACTTTACAAAGAGGCTGTTTGTAATATCTTTCCTTCAAACATCCCAGTTATACTTTTGTAACCTCAAGCTCTTTATTAAAACTGTGTCTCTTACTGTTTTTTAGATAAATTATTCTGTAATTAATAAATTAATTAGACATTTGCTTTTTATTACATTTGGATTTTTAAATGTGAAGAATTTTTCGGAAAATCTTCATTTACTTTTTTATTTATTTATTTAATTATTTTTTATTTTAAGTTTACTTTTTGTTCCTTAATATTGCAACTTCGTAATTACATAATTAAGATTCGCTAACAGTGAATACACAAATAAAAACAAAAAATAACAAAAAGGTTTCACAAAGATGATAAATAAACTTCACCGTGACACTGTATAAAAAAAAGCGGGAAACTTGCAGAAGACCAAATCAGAACCAAGAAGACCTAATGGTCTTATCATCAAGAACGACTTTACATTGTCATACATGAAAAAACATATTCATAAAAATTTTACATAAAATCATTACATTATAATGGTATTAAAACAAGTATAGAAATGTATTTATTGTACTTTTTTAAATAATTACACATTTATTTCGAATGCAATGTTCAAAATATACATATATATATTAAAAAATTAGAAATTATATACAGTGAAAATATTTAGAAAAAATGAATTTCTAAATTTTTATACTTTTAAATACTCTTTTTAACAGTTTCTTTAAAGCAATTTAATATTCCAAAATATTTTTTGTACTTTTCTCAATTAGATTCTCATCGATAAATTTTAAGTTTCATAGCAAAATCCCTCAGCGCTCAAAAATTATGACCATATTAAATTCGCAACCCCTCAAATTAAGGGGTGTTCAAACTTTATATGATCATATTTTTTAAAAGCTGTAATATTATACTATGAAACTTAAAATCTATCGATAAATGTAAAGCAATAGTAGATTTGTTTGAGTTGTGGTTTTTTTAATAAATAATGTGACTGATGTATTATTCCTATACCGATATTTATATTCCGATGGATATTTTACTACCTAAATAGGCGAAATGTTTATTTCAATTTAGATTTTTGTCAATAGAAACATCCCACTTGTTTCTCTATTTTCATTTCTATTTTTATTTCTAAAAAAAAGATTGTGCTTCTTTTTTTTAGAAATAAAGATTTTTTTGAAATTTAAAAAAAGAATGAAATAAAGAAAACTTCGTTTTACTTGAGTTATTGGATCTCTATGACTGACAATGCGTAATCGCTTATCAAAAATACTAATCAAAGTTACTTCAAATAAAGTTCTATCATAAAATACAGCACCATGTTGCCATGGTAACCTGGTAACTAAGGAAAAAATGGAAATTAGTTCCCTCACCCTGGCAAAGATGCAGTTGATCAGAAAGTCATTAAAAGCTTTTTTTTTCCCAGTTTATTAATGAAAGATAGATCTATGCAATAAACAGACAGTTTTTGTTAACAACTTTTTTGTCAGATGGTAGCCATGTTTAATTTTTGCCATCATTTTAAGCACAAAAATTATAAACTTTTTTCTAAATCTTTTTCTGTTTAAAAAATGTTTTAAAAAAGTAGTCTACTTATCGTAAACATTTTTATAAGAGGAACACTACCTGGAAAGTTCATATAAATCGGTCAAACGGTTTTCAAGATACTTCTGCCGGGAGGTTAAAAACCTGCGTTCTGAGAAAAATGACAAATAAGAGAAAATTAAGATGAAAAACATTATAAACTAACAGTAATAAAAGAAATATAATATAAAAAAGGATATTATTATTAGTTTTTAATCATAAACACCCATACAAACTTCCAACTTTCTGTTCAAATTTGTCAGATTTTTTATGTTTGCGGCCTCTTAAAATCATTCTTCGTTTCTTGATTGCGTCTTTGTTTTTATATACTGACATGCTGACTCCTCTGGTTCAAGTAATTGCATCCAGAAATGGTATGCTGTCCCGATATCATATAAAGTTTTTCAAATATAAAGATACTAGACTTTAATCCTATATTAAAGACTCCAATAGCATCGTAAAGTCCATATTTTAGTTGTGTAAGCGAAACATATTTGAACTTCGGTATTATGGACCATATCATTGCGTTGAAGCTTTCATTCTGGTTCTGTATTTTCCCATGAAGTAATTGATGCAAGTAAGCATCTGAAGTTGCTTAGTTGAATCTGGCGGCCGTGGCGCAGTGGTTAGAGCGCTTGCTTTATAAGCAGAACTTCCTGGTTAAATGCACTTCCGCAGTGCTCTGTGACAAGACCGTTAGCACTTCTTGGGGCACCTAAAAAAAAAAAAAAAGTTAAAAAAAAACTAAGTTAGTTCTACATAAATAGGCTTCAATCTAAGTACAATATCAATAGAAAGACCTAGTCCTGGTTTAAACTCATTCGTACCATTAGTTTTATCGCGATTGTATCTACACCAACTGTCTTTACCTGTGGGACAATGCGGGTAATGCCAATTATTTTTGCTGGAAGATGCTACATGAAAAAAACTTGCTTAAGCAGATGATCTCATACCTTCAAGGTTTCCAAAATTTTTCGATTCCAAAATAGTTTTGCAGACGATCAATTGAAGAGTTTGTTAAACGGCCTTTACGATTTAAGTCCTTGACTTGTTTTTTTAGTTACCGACAACGAGATCCAAGGCGCTTTTGAAAATGTTCAATGCAATCCAGTTTAATTATTTCGACATCCTTGTATGTTCCTTTGACAGTAGCTTTTACTATCACCATCACCTAAGTATTCTGTGTATCGCAAGTTATATTTCTCTTGTGAGCGATTAAGTATCTTTATTGCACCAGCAGTTTCCATCCCACAAGCTGATCCTTCAGAGTTTTTATTGCAAATGTGTGCTTTTTTTTCTGCTTGTTACTGGTTTGAATTAGTGGTGTTTTGAATTATTTCACATATTTTACATTTTCTAGATAACATCTAAAACCTTCCCATTTGTGATGGACAATGCTGCGGTAACACCATTATTTGAACTATATCCCTTTCTTGCCGTGTTCCATCAACCGAAACTCTAGTATCTAACGTGTGTGTAATTGATTCGTAGAATAATGTTAACATGCAAATATGTTTAGAATAAATTATGTCTAAAAATAGAATACTATCTCATTAAGAGATTTACCTTCTCGGAGTTCCTGTGCATCTTCATGCATATTATCATTAGCAGTTGTTTGTGCTGCGATTGTCAATTTCTGAGCAATAACATTGTAGTTTTTTTTACATAATCTTTTAGGCATATTCATTAATATGGTAAACTGATACAGACCAGATAAGCCTTGACCGAGTGTTCTCATTGCAAATACCACTCTTTTATTGATATCATAACCTGCTACATTTTTTGACGTTTCAAAGTCTAATTTAAAACCACAAATACAGCTTAATAATAAATTGGATGCAAATCCTTTGCAAAACTTTTCGTTCTCGCTTAACAATAACAGAGATAGTTGCAAACATTCAGGACATTCAAGTTTCATAAATATGGAGGCAAAAATTTCCATGTCAATAAATCTGTAGCCACTAACATAGTCTGAGTTTCTACTTTGTTCCATTCTGGCTTAACTTTTCTTTTTGATGCACATTCATATACATATTGACTTTCAGTATTTACATAGTTTGTCATATTTACATCATTACCATTGACATTATTTAAACCAATATTGACAGTTTTTTCTTGCTTTCTCATTCCATAAAAAGAACGTTTACGTTTTCAATGACGTTTAGTAGAAAACTTTACTGTATCAGTAACACTTTCATCACAATTTGCTATTTTAGATTTGTTCATTTTTACTCAATTGCTATTTTAGATTTATTCAACTTCTATTTTAGATTTGTTCATTTTTACAGATTTTTAGATTGAAAAGATGACTTAAAATGAGGGATCTAAGTACGGATTTTCAAATATGAGGTTTTGAAGTATGACTTGTAGCTTGCATTTCTAATAAAACTGAAAAAAAAAATTCAAAAAAAGGGTCGAGAATGTGTTTAATTGATAATTTTCCTGTAACCAGTGACGTTTCTAGGGGAAAATGACACTTAGATGACCATACGAAAATGTAATCTATTTAACAAAAAGTTTTGCTTTTTAAAAACTGTTTTCACCATTCAATTTCTTAATAATTTTGCTTTCATATTAGCAAAAAAAAAAAAAAATCAAAAAATTCCTAAATTTTGAGGGACTCTTTCCCCCTTAAGGTACTCATTTTAAAGAGGTTATCGCTATTTTATATGGCGATCCTTATTTGTTAAACAAAGTATAATCCAAAAAAAAAGTTACGTTACATTTTTTTTTAAACATCTTTGCTTCCAACAAGACTGCAAGTAACCACTATTAGAGTTAAAAGTTATTGGAAAAGAAAGGATGAAGTTTATAAAGCAAGATAAAGATTAAAAAAGACTTAAAAGATTGCAAGTTATATGAATCAGAAAAAAAGATGAAGGGAGCGAATTCCAAAGAACTGATGTACGAGGAAAAAAACTAGACAAAAAAGAAAATTTGGAGCACTTAGAAACAGTCGCAGTAAAAAGTATAGAAATTAATTGAATGATGAGTAATACGAGAATGATATTTAGTAGATGACATAAAAGACGCTAGCTCTTTAGAGCAGCGCTAATTTTAGTATTTATAGAAAAGAGAAAGAGAAGCAACATTACGACGATGTGACAATAGTTGAAGGTTGGCTGCAAGAGCCAGTCCAACTATGTTTAAATGTGATTTTGCACCTTATTTATAAGCTTAAAAACATCATTTGAAGATCCGCTTCAGATATGGCAACAGTAATCCATAAAAGACGGATTTGAGGTTTGTAGATATAAAGAATAGAATCCGGAGCATAATAGGGGCAAGTACGATAAAGAGATGCAACCATAGCAGATGTTAATTTTGAAATTAATATAGTATATGGTTTCCAAGAAAGATCGGAAGAAATAGTTAATCCTAGAAGACGAAGGGTAGATAACTTATCAAGTACATTACCGTTCATAAATATAGGAAGATCTAGATTATTGCAGTAACAATTAGCTAAAAAAATTGAGTTTTATCTGAGTTAAAGTTCACCAGTCACTGAGAGTCTCATGTTTAGTGAGATCTTTTTAAAGCTCAAATGCTTTCTTCAAGCAATCAGAAGAGCTTCTAATCAAGACAATAATAAATGGAAGTATCACCAGTAAATAATGCCACCTTAGATGTGAGAATTTCTGGGATATTGTAAACAAAAAAAAGTATAAGACTGAGGATAGAATCTTGAGAGTCAACCACCGATAACAAATGCACAATAAAATCTATCGGTTGTTATTGTTAAGAAATCATCAGTAAAACAAGAAGATCAAAATTTATATTGATCATCAGAAGTTATTAGATTCAGAGATTAGATGAGAGATTAATATGTTTGATTAATACGAGAAATAAGAGATTAATATGACTTCTTTATGTTAGTAAGAAGACTAATGGGGCAGTAGTTAGTCGAGTCAGATTGCTCTCCAGAATTTTTAAAAATTGGGATAACTGATACCGCTTTCCAGCAGGCTGGAAAGCAAGACTCTAATGAGCATTTGTTAAACGGTTTTGAAAGTATTGACAATAGCTCCGCAAAACACTTCTGCAAGATTATAACAGGTATGTTGTTGTCTAAATCACAAGCTGTAGAAAAGTCTAGGTAGGAAATCACCATAGATACAGAAGCTGAAGTGATGCGTTTGTAAAGCAATGGATCAACCTGTTTGTCAGCTACATCAGATAGGATGTGACTAGTGGAATCAAGAGATAAAAATGATAAAAAGATCTTAGCAAATAATTCAGCTTTTTCGTTTGATGATGTAACAAAATCTGAACCATGCAAGAGAAAAGGAATAACAGATTTGCCCTTATTATAAATACTGTTAAAGATTCTCCAGAAGTGTCGCGAGCCTAGTTTTTAAGAAAAAATATGGGATTTTGTGACCTTTTGTGAATAGCAGGCTTTGGCATTAGATATAACCTTTTTACAATGGTTTCTAATAATTTCAAACAGACATCTGTTTTCTGGATAATTCTATTGGCGATAGATACGAAAGTAATGGTTACGATTGAAAATTGCAGCAGCGCAATACGAGGAAAACCATTGAGAAGAGTGAGGCTTGACTTGGAATTTTTGAGAGGGAATAAAAGATTCTAGGCCTGCCTGAATCTATGAAGTTGTATAAGTAGTACATTTATCAGCAGGAAGACGAAAGATCTCTACCGAAGGGTCATTACAAAGAAAATTACTGGAAGAGTCTCAGTCAGCTTTTAGGTAGTTGTTAGAAGTACAATAATAGGGGGATTCTGATGAAGAAAAATGAGAATAGTTTCAGTGAAGTGGTGCTAAACAAAAGCACAAAAAAGAAAAGTCGGTAGATTCAAACCTAGTTTCCCGACAAATGGGCAAAATTTTACAAAAGTAAATGTCCAGGCCAAGCAAGTGACTATTGGATTCTTTACGAATTAAAGAAAGATAGTCATCAACAATAAGATCACAAGATGAGAAAGTTGAACTCAAATTACACTCAAAAAAAGCAAGTAATTTGAACTTTGCAAGAGATAAAACTCAACAGAAAAAAGAGTTTCTTTGAATACCACGAATATTAGTGAATGATAGATTTAGAGAATTTGGTGATAAAGGAAATGTTCAAAAAATAACTTATACTTAACAATGATATTATTATAGAAAGAGCTCATAGAATAGGCCAACCTAAAAAAGATAAGAACACAAGAACTATTGTCCTAAAGTTATTAAATTTTCAAGATAAAACAAAAATACTCAATGCTACAAAAAAATTTGTGAGGAACTGGAATATACGTTAATGAGGATTTCGCTAAAGAAACGATCATAAGCCAAAAAAAGTTGTGGGAAGAGGTCCAAAAGCTGTGACTTGAAGGTAAGATATAAAATTGGGCATCGTAAAAACAGATATTTCAGACCACTTTCCTATTTTTCTAACCATAAACACTGACCAACCTAAAGCCTAAACCCTAAACAACCTAAAGCCTAAACAAACCAACCAACCTAACCTAAAGCCTAAACAAAACCTAAAACACTAACCAGCCTAAAGCCTAAACAAAAATTAAATAAAGTTATAAAAAACATTTTTTCAAACCATCAAATATTGAGTCCTTCAAAAATCAGCTCTCATGATTGCATTGGAAACACTTAAATTTTAATGAAAACGCAAACAACCTTTATGAAAAGTTCATTGAAACATTCACCTATGTTTACGAATCTAATTTTCCTAACTGTTATAATTACATTAAAAACAAAACACTTTAGTAATCCCTGATTTACCAAAGGATTCAAAAAATCGTCCAAAACTAAACAAAAGCTATACATAAAATATCTGAAAACAAAAACACCAGCTAGCGAAAAAATTTACAAAGGTTACAGATATCTTTTCAGAAAAATCCGAAAACATTAACTTACTATTCAAATTTAATTAATAAAATTAAAAATGAATCAAAAAATACTTGGCAGGTATTGAAAGAAATTACTGAAAAACAAAAAAAATGCTCAAGCTCTTTGCAACAAATGCTTAAAGTCGATAACATAAGCTTTGTACCACAAATAATAACTCATGAATTCAATAAATATTTCACTGAAACTGGATCAACTCTGTCAAGTAAAATACCAACAACTCAAACCTCATGTTATGATTTCTTGAAACCTATTGATAAAGATATTTGCTCTGAAGAATTATCTGCCGAACTATCATTTGATGAGTTTGAGAAAGCTTTCAAATCTTTAAAAAGGAATAAAGCACCTGGTGCAGATGAATTAAACGGAAATATTGTTACAGATTGCTACAAACAATTAAAAAATATTCTTTTTAAAATTTTTGCAGGATCTATTCATCAAGGTATTTTTCCTGAACGTTTAAAACTCGCCAGGGTTACCCCTATTCATAAAGGTGACATATCCAATATCAGTAATTATTGTCCCATCTCTGTTCTTTCTATATTTTCTAAAATTTTAGAAAGAATCATCTTTAACAGAGTATACAATTATTTTAATTACAACAACTTCCTTCGTGACAATCAGCATGGTTTCAGAAAAGGGAATTCAACTGAACATGCCATTATTCAATTTATACATAACATGTCTGAATCTTTTGAAAAATCTCAATATACACTAGGTGTTTTATTGACCTATCAAAAGCTTTTGATACGGTCGATCATCACATTTTAATCCAAAAAATTAAACAATATGGTTTTAACAATAGAATCTTAAAATGGTTTGAAAGCTATTTAAAAAATTGAAAACAACTTGTGTATAGTAATGATGGTCAGCAAAGTGAACCTCTGAGCATAACCAGTGGTGTTGCACAAGGTTCTATTCTCGGACCACTACTATTTTTAATCTATGTAAACGACTTAAACAAAGCTTCCAAATTGAAAAATATAATGTTCGCTGATGATACTAATCTTTTCTTATCCCATACTGATATTTATGAACTCTTTTCAACTACAAACAAAGAACTCAATTACATTTCTAATTGGTTCAAAGCTAATAAATTAACTTTAAATATTTCCAAAAATATTGGCATTTTATACAAAGCCCAAAATTATCTAAACAAAAAAAACTTAACCCAACTTTATTATTCATTTTAAAATTATATAAACTATGCAATCATCTCCTGGGGAAGTACGGAGAAAAGTATATTACAACGGCTTTATCGCCGTCAGAAACATGCAATCCGCGCAGATAATTTGCGGATCGCTTTTCACATTTAAAATATTTTTTTGATTATATGAAGGTACTAGATGTTTATAAACTGAACATATTAAATGTCTTATGTTTTACTTTTATATGGAAAAACAGTTTATCTTTGTTTGTTTTTAACGACCTTTTTTCTTTATAACCAATAAATAAATAATTGTGCTGCCGTGGCGCAGTGGTTAGAGCGTTTGCTTATTGCAGTGGTTGCTTTATAAGCAGGAGATCCAGATTCGAAATGAGCTCTGGACAAATTTTCGCGTCACGGTAAGGAAGGAGGCGTGAACTTCCCGGTTAAATGCACTTCCGCGGTGCTCTGTGACAAGACCGTTAGGACTTCTGGGGGCACTTAAAAAAAAAAAAATACACATTTAGAAATAATAGTTTTTTAAATAAACATTTTTGTAGAACTAAGTTCAATCAATTTTGTATTTCATATCGCGCACCCCATCTTTGGAATAAAATAGTATTACTAAATTTTGATCCTTCTGTTACTCTTCCTATTATTAAAGTTAAGTTAAAAAAAATTCATTCTCTCTATGGACATTCTAAAATTTATTAAAAATGTATATAAAATGTATTTGTTAAATCTTCAGCTTATTATATATTAAAATGTGTTGTATCTTTGCATAATGTAGGTACGTTAAATATTCAATATATATATATATATATATATATATATATATATATATATATATATATATATATATATATATATATATATATATGTTATAAATAAATATTTATACTTTTTAAGGTTCCGATGATAAGACCCTCATGATCTTTTTTCGGAAACCTAGCTATATATTTATATTGCTAGTAAGCTGAATTGTATTGTACGACTTATATTTATGTAACAATTGTATTACGATTTATGAAGTATGTAAGAATTGTATTACGATTTATGAATTATGTAACACAACTAACATTGTAAACTGAAAAAAAAAAAAGATGGGTTTTTGTGTTTTGTAGTTTTTGGTACTTTAATCATTTTTGGATTTGTTAAAGAACTTGAATCAAAGCACAGATAGTACTCAGTGTAATATTCAATGGTCCAAGCATTCGCCTTATTATTATTAAGCCGTAACAAAGTGCTCCAAATGCGGCCACATCAAAAGTACGAACAGAGACACCATCTATGCGTAATATAGCACTGTCAGTACTTGGATATTTCACAGCTGTTGAATGAATCAGTCTATCTGAGAACAACCATAAAGTTCGGGAAACATGATGGTAGTCATGTTTCCCGAACTCCAGAACCATAAAACTGAGCTTTAGAGCTTTATCCTCATTAGGAGGTAATAAAATGAGTTGCCTAGTGACACAGAGACACAAATAAAACTCATGCATTGAGTCAAGAAGAGCCAGCATTCAACATCCTAAACTGAAAACAATGTATTATAAATACATTTACGTTAGCTTAATAGATGAAGAAGGGGTGAAAAGCTGATCAACAGATAGAATCTATTTACCCCTTAAAATTTTTGACAAGGAGGCCTTCTACAAAACAGTGGCCGGTGCATTTAACATCTGCCCAAACAGAGGCAATTTTACGGGGGTGTGACACCCCCTTCCCAAAGAAGGCGATTTTCAAGTTATAGTCGGTTTTTTGTGGAACATAGTTTGCTAGTTGGGTATTTTATACATTTGAGTCGGGTCAATTTTAGTTTTTAGGACCTTTTTTTTTTAAGGAGAGCCAGTTTTAACTTTTCTAAGAGTTTAGCCCACTTCCCCCACTTCCCCCACTCCCTCCGTTATTTTATTTGTAGAATTGCCTCTGTGCCCAAAAAGAGTATTTTCATTATATATTATTTACTTTCAAATTTTTTTAAGTCAGAGTCGGCTTCCCCTAGCCTTTACCTTAAAAAGCGTAACCTGAAAAGTTCTAATAACAGCATGATAACATAAACTCCAATAATAACATCCTAATAACATAACCAGCAGAATAACATAACCTCTGAAAACAGCAATAAAGTCATGTAGTTTTAATCGAAATTGTAAGTTATTAAGTTTTAATCGAAATTGTAAGTTATTAATTTATAAGAATTTAAACATTTTACTTAACGCAAAATAAATTTTCTCCAACTGGAAGAACTTAAGCAATTTTTTAATTTTTTGCTGCTTAAAAAAGGTATATTAACAATTTGTTAAAACAAATGTTACTTTCCTCTTTTCTTTTATATTTTGTAGAAATGCAACGAATATTCGGCCTAATATTCTGCAACACTTAATTGTTTTTAGGGTTCCGACCGGCTTCGTTGTAGTGCATAAGTCAACTATACTGTGAGCATTAGGGGTGTTTAAAAGTTATGTCATGGGGAAAATTTTACTTACAAATAGGCAATTTTATGCGAACTATAATCAAGAAATTAAAAACTGTTTTTTTTTTAATTAGTTTTTTCCGGTATATTAAGCAATTTACAAAAAAAACTTTTTTTTGTAAATTGCTTAATATACCGGAAAAAAACTGGATACTATTTTAACAAATGAATGTTTATGTTATTTAAAAGACTTATACCAAAAATTATCATTGTAGGTTCGTTTTTATGCTTTGCGCCAGACCTGTAACCAGTGTTGACTCTCATTACCGGTTGCAACTAATCAATCAATGAAGTTCAGTTTTTTCTGGCGGTGGGTCTTCTGATGAAGATAAAACTCTGATTTTTTTTTATGTATACTTAATTTATAGAAACATAATAATCAACAGCGTATTTTTTTAATTGTCTAAAGAAAAAAAAAAAGGGAGGGGGTAGCCCACCCCAGTCAATCTCTTTTAAATACTATAATAAATAAATAATGGTAAAAATGTATTAAACAAAAATTACAAAAATCAACAAAAAATAATTAACTAGCTGTCATTAGCAGCCTCATGGTCACTAAACAGTTGTTCTACAGCATCAAGATCAGAAAACAAATCAATGCTGCTATCTGATTCAGAGTCCAGTTCACAGGAGCTGAATACATTTACATCTTCTATGTCAGGAAACTCTTATAAAAGCTGAGCTGGCACTTTGCGGTAGACAGCTTTGGACTTTGAGAATGGCACGGTCCAGTTGTTTTTGAGTTTAAGCAGTTTTTGCAGCTTATGCTCAAACTTAACTTGACACACTGTTTCCTGTACCAGCTGTACAGCCCTCTTGCTACAATAATTGACGACAGCCAAGTTTTTTGGCTGGAACTGCAAATAATCAGAACTGATATTCCAGGAGCTAGATGGATAAATCATCCATTTTGACTTGATTTTGTCATGGCCTAAAATCTCAAAAATTAGCCATGATTTAGCAGTGATGAAGTCAACCAGTTCTGGCCGCTTGTCAAGTACAGGCATTTCTTTTATTTCAGGTAAGAAACCTTTACTGTTATATCTATCCATGTCATAGTCATTTTGTATGGGTATGTTATAGAGCTTTTTGGCGATCTTCTCCTTTTTTTTAATTGGTTGAATCGTCTGAATTTGCCAGCATAATGGAAACACTGTTGCATCCAGGTACCAGCTATAGTTTCCCCATGATTTGAACACTGCACTTGCATCAAGTTCATCCTCAGCATATCCGGACATCTTTCAAATAGATTTCAAGCCCTGATAAAAAAAGTATTGTACATTTTTGTAATTTTATATACATATAGTTTGAATGCATGAAATTTAGTAATAGCCAATTTAAATTTAAACTTAATATTTATATTTCAGTTAAATATCTGTAATGGAGCAATATCTGGCTTATCATTAGTCAGAAACTTAAGTGCATAAAAGATAGCAATAAACTTGTTCATCCTAGTGATGAGTGCTAAATCCAGATCTACATGCTTTTGCACAGAATCTTTAATGAGGAGAATTTTCAAGTAACAAATAAATTTGGCCATGAATCTGGCATGGTGCATAGCACCAGATTTCTTGAGCTTGCAACTAAAGGTTGGGTCCAGTTACATAAGACATAACTCTGCCAGCTCATGGTAGTCATCTCTCTTCTTACCATTTTAAAATTTTTTATATTTTTATTGAATGTTTCCTAAATCCAGATGCTAACGCAAAATAAAAAATACTACTAAAAATGATTGTTTAGAGTTTTAATAAATCTCTGCTTATTATATTACTAAAGTAACCTTTGAGTTTTTAAGAGCTTTGGTTTTTACTATTTCCATAAGTTGGTTTTTTGCTTCAATGACTTGAACCTCTTGCCAAGTTCCACAAACAGATTTCCATTCAAACCTATTCAGCAGGCAACTTCTAATATCAATCGAATGCCATTGTTTATAAAGCAATTTAAAAAGAGGATTTTCAGGACCAACAATGATCTTGCAACCAATAACCTTTTCGAATGATAAAAAGTAAAGTAAGTTATGTTAGTTGATATAATAAAATTACAACTTCTTTTTTGTTATGATCAGTAAGAAATTCTAGAATAGTATATTCAAATCCAGTAAGTTATTTTTCATAAGTTGTGCTAGTTTATGAAAATTACACTTATCTCTTAATGAAGCAACAAACTCTTTTCTGGAAGCAACCAATCCTTGGCTTGTCTTGTGCTGTGACTCCTTCAGATTCATATACTTTGTGATATATGCGTTGATATTTGTGATCAGTCATTTAGCACTGATAACTGGGAATCCTGATCTAAACATAAGGGATCCTAAAATGCATTCATTTTGACACTGCTCCGTTACTGTGGTAACGTTCTATTTAAAAAACAAAAGGATTATTAAAGCATTTCGCTAGTTTTTTAAAATAGTTATCATTTAAATTATAGTTTTAAATTGAAAACTATTTGGCTTAAGTACACTTTATGTTTTAGAACAAATATCCAACCTGAAACCAACACCAAGCTGGCAAGATGTCAGTGAGTCAATTTTTGAGTTCTGTGGCTTCTTTTCCTAGGGACACAGCAGGTGCTTCGAAACATCAATCCTGAGAGGAAGCAAAAGAGACGTCATTTTTGCAGACTTTCCAACTAAAAATTATTCTTCATTCTGGTACTCTGGCGGTTTTTTTTGGGCTTGTGAGAGCTGGAACAACCATTACTACTGTCAACAGGCTAATTCTCTCGTACTTGTTCTCATTTTTTAAATCTGTTAATAGTTTAAATGATTTACATTGAATATCTTAGAAAATTGCCGGTTGATTCAAGAAAGTTTTTACAAATACTATAACAACTATGCAAAGAAAATAATAAAAAGTAGCTAAATCACAATAAAATATTTCGCCCAGAAAAAACATGATTGCATTATTAATAGTGATGCAATCATATTTTTTCTTGTTAAACACGTTTTTGTTTTCTTGCTAATACTGCTAAATCCCTTTCAACCCTTATTAGTTATTTCTAATAATGAGAAAATGTAAATAGGTTTCCCCCTTCTTTTTCAGGCGGGTAATAAAAATACACTGTTGATTATTATGTTTCTATAAATTATTTAAACATACATAAAAAAAATAATCAGAGTTTTATCTTCATCAGAAGACCCACAGCCAGAACTTCATTGATTGATTGGTTGATAAATTTCATTGATTGATTGGTTGCAACCGGTAAAAAAACCCAACAATAGTTATAGGTCTGGCGCAAAGCATGAAAATGAACCTACAATGATATTTTTTGGTATAACACTTTTAAATAACATAAACATTTTTTTGTTAAAATAGTATCCAGTTTTTTAATTTTTTTCCCGGTATATCAAGCAATTTATAAAAAAAAAGTTTTTTTTGAAAACTTGATGAGGCTCTAAACCTATTAAAAATAATATTTTCACGATAATCTGAACTTAAAGCACGGTTTAACTTTAATAGGAAAGACGATTAAATTGCTCCCTTTTTATTAAATTGCCGAATATTCGTGACATCTCTAATATTTTGTATAAATGCAAATTATAGATTAAATCTCCAGAGTAAGACGACTATAAAAAGCGTGAATACAACGAAAGTATACTAAAATCATTTAAATATGGGCCAATAATAACTTCAATGATGGTATAAACCTGAGGCCGGGTAGGGTCGCCAGACAAATTTCGCACTAAATTTAGGCCAATAATAACTTCAATAATGATATAAACCTGAGGCCGGGTAGGGTTACCAGACGTCCAGCTTTTATAAAGGAGATTACAACGTCAAACCTGTAAAAATAAATCTTTTTACAGTGTTCTGTTCCGATTTGTTTGCAAAGCACAAACATAATTTAAAACGTATTTGACAATTAATGAACGATATTACAGGAAAAATAAAATAAAAAAAATTACAGTATCTGTACCAAATGCACGAGAAATCAAAAATAAATTTTTTTAATGACCTATTATTGCCTTTGAATTTAACAAACTTTAAATTAAAAAAAACTACAAAAAAAAACAAACATAAAATTGTCTTTGAATTCAACACACTATTTTCTACAATCGAAACGAACTTATCAAATAAAATTTCTTATCATAATGACAAATAAGCTGATCAATTTATAAAATCACCTAACTCAACTTTTTCAAACCTAACTTACAGCAAATTTGAAGCAGCGTTTTGATCATTAAGGGGAAATAAGGCAATTGGGGCTGATTGCATCAATGGAAATGTTGAAGCAGACTTCTTCGACGCTTTGAAAGATATCCTCTTTAAAATTTGTAAAGCATCTATTGCTCAGGGATCCTCTCCGAACTCTCTGAAAGTAGCAAAAATAATTCCTATTTTTAATTTAGGTGGTCATACCAACTTTACAAATTATCGTCCTATCTCAGTTCTACCAGTTTTCTCTAAATATTCGAAAGAGCAATGTATAACAGAGTCTACAACTACTTTTTTGATAATAAATTTTTATATTTTAACCAATTTGGTTTCCAGAGAAACAATTCTACACGCCATAATCCGATTAAAACACGTAGTATTTCTGATTTTTTTAAAAAATTTTATTATACACTAGCAGTGTTCATCAATTTGTCTAAAGCTTTTGATAATGTCTTTCACTATATTCCATCAAAAAATAGAACTCTATGGTATTAGAAATAAATTCTAAAGTTGGTTCAAAGGCTTTCTTAGTAATCGTAAGCAATTTTTTAATATCAAAGACTCTTCTTTGCAGTTATTAATAAATGTAGCATGTAATGTTCCACAAGGATCCATAATTGGGTCCCTATTATTTTAAATATTCATAAAATAACATAACAAAGCCTCTAACTTCACCACTATAATTTTTGCTGTCAACACAAAGCTATTCCAAGCTCATGAAAACATAAGTAAACTTTTTAGTAATATGACACAAGAATCAAATGAAATGTCATAGGTTAAATAAACAATATATAAACAATTGTTTTACAAGTTTTAGATGTACAACTATATTATTCATTTACACGTTTCCATTTAAAATATGCAAACATTGTATGGAAAACATTGTATGGAAAACATTGTATGGAAAACATGTAAGGAAAGTGCGCGCTAAACTAAACTTGAAGCTCTCTTATCAGCATCAGAAAGTGAACAGGCGCTATACTACAGAACATGCTGCAAGTTATGATAAATTTGAAGACTAATTTTGTATTAACAAGCTAGAGTTGTTTAAGAAACTTTCTTGTACTACAATTAGTAATAAAAAGCCTTTTTCTACTGGAAATTCGAAAATAATTAATTTTCAAATTTAAATGGTATATAGATTTAATCATGCATCTCAGAATGCATTATGCGCTATAATATTTTTGAGATGTATTAGTTTTTTATTAAACCAATTGGCCGGGTAATTAAAAAAAAAGGATTAGCTTTTCTTTAGCGTTTTTGGAGTAATTGCTCTGCTTTATGTGAATAAAAATTTTAATAAAATCGCCTAAATTTTTACTCACTTAAAGCTGATCAATTTACTCCAAAAACGCAATTGACTCTAAAGGCTTGTGCAATATTGCTCAAATTTTTGGCTTCTGTCGTCGAGCAAGATGACTTAGCCTTGTCGGTAAGGTCTTTTCAGTCGCATAGCCTTGTTCCGTTGCATTCCTTTCAAGCATTTCCCAGTTTATCATGCTTTCCCAGTCCCACCAAACACAGATCATGGTCTTTTTTGGGTGGGGAGATCTTGCTTGACTATCGGCGTCTGCGTGTCTCCTGGGGCCACCCACTCCTTTCTTTGTTTCATATAGACACTCATACAAACACTTTGCTCAACAACAAACAAATCCTTTAAATAATCCTCTTTCAAAAAAACCGAACGAACTTATTCCCCAACCCAATAGATGCACTTCACCACCGTAAACGCGCAATTATCACCTGTGGTAAAAAAATAATATTTGGGGAAAGCGTGCACCCTTGCTCATAAAATCCAGGGTGCATTATGTTAATAACATTCTCCTAAATTAATGATAACTGTAAAACTAATATTGAATATAAAATTTGTATATACTTTCTTAAAGTTTATTAAAACCATAAATATAGAAAACTCTAAAATAGTTTTAAAATTTTGTCTTTCGTAAATTTTTGTTAAGTTTTTTTCCCCCTGGATTTTAGGATCAAAGAGGCATACTTCCCCTACTGTTGCATTATTAAAGATTTTTATAGTTATTTATAGATATGAATAACATTTATAGATATAAATAACAAAAAAGCGATGCACGAATCTTTGGGAATATATATTAATATAGTTTTAATTTATTACCTTTTATCAAAATTTTATACTTTTTATGTTTTTTTTGTTTTATATACTCAAGAAAAGTGTTATTAAATATATAATACAATAAAAACATAAAAACACTATAACCTATAATCATAATATGATGTCCAATACATAATATATTATATATTGTGTATAAAATGTAAACACCTTAGGCTAAAGTATATACATCATATACAAAATATATATTTATATTATAAATTGTTTACATTCAATACTGATAAGCTAAATCAGGAATATATTTTTTAGTATCCTATTATCATTCCGTTTACCTGTCTTAGCGTTCTTCATTCAGCTTATCAGCATTTAGCTTTGATCAAAGTGCCATCAGTTTTACAGAACATAATTTTTTTTATGTATAGAGTATTTGTATAAAGAATATTTGTATATCAAACAAAAATTTTCTTAAGTAAATTGGATAGCTTTGGCAAAGCCTTTGAAAACATTATTGTTGCTAAAATCTAGATTATGATGACAACGGAGTATGTAAAGCTGACTAGATTATAATAAATATCTGGTAACTAAAGCTCTTACTTGAGAGCTTTAGTTGTATTACTAGTATTTACTTCTATTATTATTCTATTAATTTCTCATAATTGTACATACTTAGTTTATATTCAGTTACATACTGAATATATGAGTACTGTATACTCTTAACATATTCTAGTATTAATAGATATGCTAAGATTTTACCATTGCATATTCTAGTTTTATACATTGCATTGTTTGGCTTTTTAACAGTATATAAATTATACATTATAGTAGAGTTTTTAAAAAAGAAATAGTTATAACAATAATAATTTTTTGTTTTTGTTTTTTATAAATATTCAAGACATAATTTTTCATAATAAACATTTTGGAAAGCATACCAAGTGACTGTTTAACCTTTATAACTATGGAAAATTATGAACTTCTTTCTACTGCAGTTGTGTCTGGAATAATCCCTGTAAAAAAATATCGATCCAAACAGACAGGGTTTACAGTTTGCATTGGATTTGTGGATGGACCTATTGTTAATGGATACTTTTGTTTAGGTAAATAATAATCTAAAATTTTAAATTTTTTTAAAGTATGATTAATTACTGAAGGAAACAAAGAGAAGGAATAGGGGAAGTCAAAGGGACCAAAAAACTCTTGAAGCATAACATGATGTCTCATAGTTTAATGCTGAATTGCATATAAACAAAAAATCGCATATAAAATGTTAGAATTTAAAAAAATTGCTCTCACTTGTGCTTAAGTTTTTTTTTTGAAAAAATTACACTAAAACTCTAATGGCATTATTGCCTATCAAACTAAAAAATAAATATCTTTTTTTATTAATTTCAATGCTTTGATTTTATATATATCAACTAACCAAGGAGTAGGCATTATTAAATTATTATAAGTTGACTCATAGACACGCTCAGAGTGAGAAAAAAATAATTTGTTATATAAAATGACTCATTCGTTTTACATAATGAAGCCATTTCCCAAAAATAAAAATAAAAACAATTAAAATTTAGACATTTTTAGTTGTGTGCAAAGCAAGGATGCAGAGTCTAATAAGTGACCAGAGTCCCGGCCTCAGCCACTGCTAAAAATGATACTTTATGCAAACTGCAATGCTTGGCCAGGGCATTTACATTCGTAAGAATTCACCCATTTGTCTGGAAACTAGGTTTAAATCCACAGACTATTCTTTTATGTGCTTTTGATTAACGCCACATCTATTGTCTTCTTTTTTTTCTATATTGCTCTCCTTCATCTCAAGACTGCACTCTTTTTGATGTTATTTCTGATCAATTTGAGCTTGAAAAAGATCTCACTTCTGCTACAACATGGGGCTCACTGTGGCTGGTAAACTTTAATTCAGATAAAACTCATTTTTTTCAGCTAATTGTTATTGCAATAAGCTAGATTTTCCTATATTTATGAATGGTAATGTACTTGATGAGTCATGTACCCTTCATCTTCTAGGAATAACTCTCACTTCTGATCTTTCTTGGAAACCATATATCAAATCAATTGCAAAATTAGCATCTGCTAAGGTTTCATCTCTTTATTGTGCTCACTATTTTCTTACTCCGGATTCTATTATTTATCTTTATAAATCTCAAATTCGTCCTTGTATGGAATACTGTTGTCATATCCAGGGCAGATCTTCCAATGATGTCTTTTCTTTTTTAGACAATGTGCAAAAACGTATTGTAAACATAGTTGGACCTGCTCTTGAAGCCAACCTCCAACCATTATCACATTGTCATAATGCTGCTTCTCTTTATCTTTTCTATAAATACTATATTGGGAACTGCTCTAAATGAGCTAGCGTCTCTCGTACCATCTAAAATTCATAACAGTCATAGTAAAAGTCTCATCCTTTTATTGTGACTGTTCCTAAGCGCTCCAAAAATTCTTATTTGTCTAGTTTTTTTCCTTGAACAACAGTTCTTTGGAATTCGCTTCCTTAATCTTGCTTTCCTGATTCATATAATTTGCAATCTTTTAAGTTGTCTGTCAATCTTTATCTTGCTGTATAAACTTCATCTTTTCTTTCCAGTAACTTTCAACTCTAATAGTGGTTGCTTGCAGCCTTGTTGGAAGTGAAGATGTCGAGAAAAAAAAGAAAAAAAGTAGGCTTTAGCCCTGGCAAAATTATAAGATTTAGCAAGGGTTGATAGCTAGTTGCAAGCAACCACTATTATGTTATGAGTTACTAGAAAAAACTACATTTATAATGTGCTTTTGGACCTTGAAAGTGAGAGGGTTGTTATTCGTCAATATAGGAATTTCAACAATATTGTAATAGTTGTTAGCTGTAAATGTTTTGTTGGAGTTAAAATCAACAAGCCACTGCTTACCCAAAGCTGTTACAGTAGAGAGATCAGATTGAAAATTGGCTGCTTGTTCTAAGCGATCAAAAAGCAAAGATTTTTTTTGTCAAGAAAAAAGTGTAAAGTTGAATTGTCAGCAAATGGAGCCCTATTGATTTGTCAGCAAATGGAGCCCTAGATGTAAGATTTTCAGGCAGAATATTATTGTAAAAACTATAAAAAAATAGTTTAGTAATCTCAAAACCTTATGTAAAGAAACTAATAAAATTATGAAAACTAATTGTAGGATTGTTAGAGAGTGTTTACAGAGTGTTTACTAGAGTTTTTTAAAAATGAAACTACTTATTGAGCAGTTATTAACACTTTTGAAAGACTATGATAAAAATCTTTTCTGAACCACAAGTAGTAAAAGAGTTTAATTGAGAATTAATGTTAGCATTGATAGCCAGAATGGTTTGGATGTCTAATCTTGGTTAATCTGTTTAACTGGAATGGCAGGAAAAAAATGGCCATTAGATTTATAAGTCAAGTTAGAGAAAAAGTTCTTTGCAGATAACTCTTCCTTATTCTGAGAAGTAATAAGATCAGACCTATGAATTAGAGATTAAATTGAGTGCTTTGACTCACGTCCTTTAATCAATTTAAAAAATGATTAAAGTATAAAAAACTATAGAACACAGAAAACTATCATCATCACCAATTTCTCTTAATCTATCATTTACTAATATTTGTGGTCTTTGAAGTAACTTTTTTTTCTGTTGGGTATTATCTCTTGCAAAATTCACAAAGAGCAAGTAGGTCTGCTACTTGCTCATTGTGAGACTAATTTGAGTTCAACTGGTGACTTTAATGCTCATCATACTGAATGGCTTGGCTCTAGTGTCAGTGACTCTGCAGGCGTTAATGCCCACAACTTTTGCCTTTCTCAAACACAAACAGTCAACTTTCCAACTCACTTTCCAGACAATTCGAATCATTTGCCTTCTCTACTCAACTTATGTTTCTGATCCTAGTCAGTGCTCAGATTCTACGCATTCACCCTTAGGTGCTTCTGATTACTGTTTAATCTCTCTAAAACTATTATCTTATTCTTCTTCATTCCATTGCTTGACATCCCTCCTGCACCGATATCTTAAGTGATTTCCCACTTAGACTCTTCTATAGCTTGTGGTCCGAACAAAATACCTTTTACAAGCCTTCTCGGAAGCGCGTGCGGTAGCACATCTTATGCATCCATGTTTAAAGTAATTTAGACAACTATGTTTTTATATAGTAAGCATTTTAAGAATTTCCGGCAAAGTAAACATATAAATCAGCAATACTCGATGTTAGGAAATTATTACTATACAAAATGGAAATCTAAACAAAAAAAGCAACAAAAAAATTGAAAATTAAAAAAAGAAAAAGTTTGTCAAAAAAAAATATACCTAAATATTTTACTGTTTTTGCTTTCTTTTTTTTTTAAAGATGTTTGTTACTTTCCACTACCATAATTAATACAAGCAGATAAGAATATAACAGTTACATAAACTTTTTTCGATATACAATTTATTCGCAACTTTTGTCAGTCAGTATATTTAGTAAATACTCTATTATTTCTGCTGTAAATAAGGACAACTTTAAAATTTGTTTTTATTAATGCACAGGAAAGCATGACAACTAATTGCTATTTATTTGTAAAAAAAAATTTATTTTATTTTTTAACAAGTTTTTCATAAAAAATAGTAAAAACTCAATACTCATGTTCAAATATAAAATATGTGGTTGTTTTCACTACCCCCATTGAAATAATCTGCACTTTTCTTGGGTTCTCTAAATTGTGCAACTAAACCTGATAGTTTATTTCCTGATGAACTTTTGCTATTGACACTTCAAAATCTGCGTTGTTATATTACTGAACTTTTTAAACAAAACTTTTAGGAGCCTTTTTAAAACCTTTTTTTAAGTTTATAAATATAATTTTTCAAACAGAACCATTGTTATGTGCATTTTCTTTAGTAATTCGTCTTAACATTAAAAATTGGGCAAAGCAAAGGAAACAATTTCAGACAAAAACATAAATACATTTAAAAAGAAAACTATGGTATTCTTTTATTTAATTTCCTCCGTCATTACAAAATTTATTAATCAAATAATATATTTTACAAATAAATAAAAATTTATGTTCTGATTTTCCTATTATATAAGTTTTGAGAAAAATGTCATATATAGCAAAAACATTTTTAAAAACTAAAAGACATGGAAACTATTAAATATAAGAAAAAAAGTTAACAAAGTTTCTCATAGTTCTTGAGTAAAGCATGTGAACGAAATAATTGCGAAAGAGTAAACACATAATTTTTTTTCAGTGATTGTATTAATATATTTTTAATTGTGTTTGTATTTAGTTGGCAACATATAACAATTTCAAAAAAATGTTTTAGTTTTCTCATTTAACTTAAAATAAGTTTATAAAATGACAAAAAAAAGATGTTAGGAAAAATATTTTGCACAAATTTTTGGAAAATCCAAATAGAAGCTACAATTCAATAGCAGAAAAGTTGCAAATAAATCCTTACATCGTTAGTCATGTTATTTAACGTTTTTCCTAAACAAAATCAATTAAATGCAAATCTGGTAATGGAAAGGAGGTTTTTCAAGATATAAAACTGGTTAGAAAACTGTTAATAGTTTTATGAATAATCCAAGTCTCTCACTAAAGGAATATGCAAAAAGATAAGAATTTTTTCATAGTTTGGTTGTAAAAGTTTGAAATAAACATGTTTTTCAAGCTTTCAAATCACGAAAGTGCCTAACCGTTCTGAAATTTAAAATAAAAGTGCAAGAACCTGCTGAAGAAAGTTCTATGACAAGTACATTTCTAAAAAGTTCTAAATTATTGAAGATGATAAAACTTATATGAAGTACGATCATCAGCAAATTCATGGTGTTGTCTATTAAAAGGCACAAATATAGAGGAAAAGCAGATAAGAAACATAAATACACAAAACATGATAAGTTTGCTTAAGAGGCTTTAATTTGGCAAGCTATTTGTAGATATGCAAAAAAATTAGCACCCTACTATTCTGATTCCACACTTTCTGGTAAAATATGTGTTAAAGAGTGTTTTCAAAATGTCTTTTACCTTTTACTAAATCATATAATAATAAATATGTGTTTTCACCTGATTTATCATCATGTCATTAAAAACTGGCTATGGGATAGTATAAACAAATTGACTTGAAAATTATGTTTAAAATAGCAAATCCTTCAAACTACACAGAATTGAAAATTATTGCAAAGTAATTTGTAAGTATTAATTGAAAATTGAAAAAAAAAAAGCAATGCAGAAACGTTAAAGATTTAAAAATGTCATTAAAAAAGTATCAAATAGTTTTGATTGTTATTCTGTGCGCAAGCTTGTGGGTACCACCAAAGCAAATGTTCGAAATTTTATTAGATGACCACAGGAATAAATTAATTTCTTTGAGATATCTTATCTTCTTTTATTATTGTAGGGTAATTCCACATCAAATTACCCAGTCCATTGAATCATGTGTCTTCTTTTTGTGTTATATTTTGACACATTATTCCTAATTATAAAAAAATATTGCATGCAAAATTTCCGCTAAAAATGATGAGCGGTTGACAAGATACTAAAATTTTAATATTGACCTGGTTTCCCAAAATGACCTGGTTTTCACAGCATTCTGAAAAACATTTTTCTTAAAAAAATAAGAAATAAAAATGGTAAAAATATGAAAATAAACATATCTAATGTTTTATTGATGCTGAATTCAATAAATGTACTTAAAATGCTGAAATATAAAAGAAACATGCTTAAAAGTTAATTAAACAACTAGTTTCTATAAATCAACTTTAAGGCCCAATATCTCAAAACACCCCTGTCAATTTTTTTTTTTTTTTGCTGTTAATATTTTCAGCTGATTTTGAACTTATTAGGCACAAAAAATCTAACTGGAAAAACAACTGAAATATATGGAACTTTAATTTCAAAGATGTATTACTTTTCAAGGAATTCCCAAAAAATATTTGTAAATAAAATAAAAATAAGTTTATCGTAATTTAAAAAGTTACTTAAATATACAAGATTATTTAAAGGTATTAAAGATGTAGGTTATTTTGACTGTGTTTGTAATAGTTCACAATATTGTTCCCATTTTACTTGTACTTCTTCTATTTCAGCATTTTCAAACACTAGTTTCTTCCGGAACTAGAGCAAGCTTGTGGAACAGATGGTTTTTCAATATATTGGTGTTGGGAATAAAACAGTAGTTGTCTCTTTCAGGACAGTTAAAACAGATTGATGGACCTTTTAGGTGAAGAAACTTAACTTTAGCATCAACTTCTTCTAGGTTGGTTTCAGTTACAATGCCGATCCACCACTTATCATCATAGACTACAGCTACATAACCTTCTAAAGTGACAGTATCAAGTTGAAATATATCTTGTTTTTTTTAAGATTGTCGATTATTGTATAATTCGTGTACTACACCTCTTTGCCCCAACCCTGTTATCTCCAAGATGTATAAATTGAAGCTACAAGTACCAGGTAGAGTTGTTACACCGGTGTACCTTTCTTTTTGCTCTTCACGTTGCAATTGTAAGTCCAATCCCTTTGAAGTAAATGAAGTTAACAACCTTGATTTTCTCAATACAAAATTCATACATAGCTTCTGATGTGAGAATTTGTTTTTAAACATTCTTGTGCTGTTTACCTTTTTACAGTACTGCCAATCCCATCACTTGGTGACTTTCCGTGGGATGTGGCAAAAAAGTTCCATTCAACTTTAAGGGCAAATTTGCTTTCTAGTTGGCATAGATTGTAAAAGCTTTTACAATTTTTGTACTGTCCTGCGCAACCATCAGTGATTAAATGTAATTTGGACAGATTAGAAAATTTTATTTTTAATATTGGTATGATTAGTTGGAATATTTTGTACACATAAATTACATCATGTGTAATGTTGTCTGATATAAGACAGTAAGAAATATGTTTCAGTACACCTTTATTATCTTTATAGTATATCACTAATGAATGTAAATAACATTGTTTGGTGTTCCAATGATAGCTTTGTATTTCATCTTGGGCTACAAAAGCATAATTTTCAACAAAGTCACCAATAATGATAATGTTCGATTGATCTATATTTTGTTTTAGTTGGTTAAGGTACTGTGATTGACAGTGAGTAATAAAAGAATGAGCTTGTAGCTTTTCAAAACAAGATACTAACAGTTTAACAACTGTTGGAACGCCTGCTGTTAAACTCAATAGTGTTGCACAATCAGTAGTTTGCCATTGCTTGTAGTGTATCTCAAAATTATCTTCGTACTCTCCAAAAATCTCATACAAATATTTGGTGATACAAATATTTGGTGATACAAATATTTGGGTTCTTTACCAGGACAATTATCACACTGTGCAAGCATACATTCTTTGTTTTCTACTTAGCAAACAGTTTTCGAAAGCACAAGTCCTTATACTTTAGTCCAATATTTAAGGCATCTACTAGCAATATGGCATTTTGGTGATAAGAGCAAGCACAAATAGAATGTGTATTACTTGCACCTGGCAAAATGCACCACTTTGGTCTAAGTGAAGCAAGTTTTGAGTAACTTATTTGTATTTCTGGATTGTTTTCTTGGTATAATACATGTAGTTCCTTTAAATTACACAAAAGTAGTTTTTTTTGCTTAAGGATGTTCTTTTGAATGCTAACATAATCTTTTTTTCCAGACTTAGTTCTACATAAATCACTTGAATCATAAAAAAATTTAACAGAATCTTCTATTACTTTGTGTAAGACTTTACCTTTATACAATGGAGAGATAGCTAACAATCCTTTTTTATTAAAAAATTGGCTAGCCATTTTTGCTTGGTATTCTGTAACTGCAAAGTTATTTTGTATTTCTAATATTGACCAACTTGGGTATGCCAGTGTTACAAGTTGAACAATAGTCCTTTTGTCAGAACATAGAATTTTTTCTTTTATCAAGCTCATAATTTCATCAAAGTTTTCAGCCTTCTTTTTCATGTTATTTGTTTTATAACACAGTTTTGAGGGAACATTGAATTGACTTTCAGTTTTTCTAGTACTGTTATTTACCATTTCATTGATGCGCGCAACTTTTCGCTTTCCTTCGAGAGTATATGTTTTGATGACTTTGAATGAGATTTTACAGGAGGTATATTAAAATTTTCAAGTTCTTCATTGATCTCCTGTCTTTTTGATTTGAATGATGATATTAGAAAATCCTCATCTTGTTCACCCTGACTTAGCTTCTGTTCTTTAAGATCTGCTTTTCTGGCAATCTTTTGCTAACAAGGTTTGCAAAGTTTTTTCCCAGGAGCAATATTTAAACTACTTCTCATCATGATTTGTGATTCATTTATTGTAACTACTTTGAGATTTTCTAAAAGTAATTGTAAAAAGTATTGTAACTACTTTGAGATTTTCTGAAAGTTATATATATAGTTATATATAAGTTATATTATATTCTGATTGTATAAAGCTTATCTGCACAATTGTTTAAAACAAAATGTTTTAAACAATTTTAATTGTTTATGTTTTGGAAAATACAAATTAAAAAAATATATATTAAAATATTTAAATTCCACTTTTACTTACTTGTGATTTTCTTTGTATGTTTATTGAATGGATCACAGCATGGTTTCTGCCATATAGGATACATTTTCAAATATTTTGTAGTATGTTTTTCACATAATATTGTTAAGTTTGATAGTTCAATGTTACAGCGTAATGATATAGTTATTTTTTCTTCATTGCTTAAAGTTTCAATAACATCTTGTTGGCCTTTGCATGCATCTGATGTCATTAAGCCAATAGAACACATCTTATAATAAATTACTTAGTATGAATGTATTTCCTAAAAAAAAGAGAATTCTTCTTTCCTATTTAATTTTTAGTAAAAAAAAAAAAGAACTTAATATAGAAATAATTCAAACCTTTTCAGAATCCCTCTGTTGTATAATTTTTTACACTGATAGATATTATTAATTTTCTTTATAGATATATTTATATATATACAATCTATATATACATCAAATTGTTAATTTGTTAAAATTTAAACAAAATTTTACCAATAAATGTTGTTCTATAACTTTTTATAAACTAGTTGTTATAAACTTTTACAAGTTGTCAAAATTTTAAAAACAAATGCACATTAATATCACATTTAATCAGTTTTTATATAAAAACAAAACAGAATGTTTTTTTCAGTTGTTAAGATCAAATAACTAAATTATCAAATAATTAAGACTTCCTTAAATATAACAAAATTGTTTTTGTTTTTTAAAGGAGTCTATAAACTAAATTTAATATTTTACACAATTCTATTTGCAAGTTTTTAAAATAATTTATTGAAAATTTGATATCTTTGAAATTAAAGTTCCAAATGTTTCAGTTGTTTTTCCAGATTTTTTGTGCCTAGTAAGATTATAAGCAGCTAAAAATATTAACAGCAAAAAAAAAAAAAAAATTGATGAGGGTGTTTTGAGATATTGGGCCCCAAAGTTGGTTTATAGAAACTAGTTGTTTTATTAAATTTTAAGCATGTTCCTTTTATATTTCAGCATTTTAGTACATTTATTGCATTCAGCATCAAAAAAACATATATGTTTATTTTCTTATTTTTGCCATTTTTATTTCTTATTTTTTTAAGAAAAATGTTTTTTCAGAATGTTATGAAAACTGGGTCATTTTGGGAAACCAGGTCAATATTAAAATTGCAGTATCTTGTAAACCGCTCAACATTTTTAGCTGATTTTGTGTTAACTTTTCTTCTTAAGATGCAACGACAAAAGAAGTATTTAAAAAATTTGAAGACCCATGGTTCAAAATTTCCTAAATTTTTATTTGATGCGGAATTACCCTGTATTAAATTTAATACTTAGTTCTGAATAAAAGTTGATGACCTTTATTTAGTTATTTTATTACTTTCACACTTATTTTGTGTACACTTTACATAGCAAATTAGTTTCGTAAAAACTTTCAATTGTTGTTTTAAAAATTATAAAATTTTTGTTATAAAAAATTTTTTTCCTTGACTTATTAAATTCTGTAGCTAAATATAACAACCACCATTATTAAATTTTTCTAGTTTATTTAGTTATAGTTTGTTATTTCATTACAATTTTGTTTCCTTTTTTTTAGTATTGCTTTTTTGTTCTCAATAGATAAGTTGAGCTTTTTGCAGCGAATTATTAAAACGCTTTAAAAGTTAAAAAATGCAAGCTGTTGTAATCAGTGTGTCTAAAAAAGTTACTTTAAACATGTTGAACAAAGCGCGCAATCGTGTGCTAACATAAAAAAATTACTTTAAACATGATAAATAAGGCGTGCCATTGCACGTGTTTCCCAGGAAGGCTTTCTGTTATAGTCTTGCAGAAGTGTTTTCTGGTGCTGTCATATATACTTTCAAAACTATTTAAAAGTGCTTATCAGAGTCTTGTTTTCCAGCTTACTGGAAAGCGGCATATTTTATTCCTATTTTCAAGAACTCTGGAGAGCAATCTGACTCATCTAATTACCATTCCATTAGTCTTTTTTCTTTCATAAGCAAGGTTTTTGAGTCTTTAATTAACAAACACTTAATTTCTCATCATGTATCTAATAACTTACTATCTGATCATCAGTTTGTATTTCGATCTTCTTGTTCTGCTGCTGATTTGTTAACGTTATGAAGGTTTTATTGTGCACCATATAAATGTGGAGAGATTAAGGCCATCCCTCTTGACATTTCTAAAGCCTTCAATAAAATTTTTATCCTTGGCCCTTTTCTTTTTTAATTTACATTAATGATCTCCTAGAAATCTATGATGGCATTATTCGCTGATGATACTACCATTTATTTTTATCTTGTTAAGAAGCCAAAACTCTCTGATCGCTTGAAGGGGGCATTTGAGTTTGAAAGGGATCTCACTTTTGCTACAGCATGGGGCATTCAGTGGCTGGTGAATTTTAACTCAAATAAAACTTAATTTTTTTCAGCTAATCATTATCACAACTGTTTAGATTATCCTATACTTATGAACAGTAATGTACTTGATGAGTCATCTACCCTTCCTCTTCTAGGATTAACACTTACTTCTGATCTTTCTTGGAAACCATATATCGAATTCATTGCAAGTTAACATCTGCTAAGATTGCATTTCTTTATCGTGTTTGCCACTTTTTTACTCCGGATTTTATTCTTTATCTATATGAATCTCAAATCTGTCTTTGTATGGAATACTGTTGCCATACCTGGAGTGAATCTTCAAATGATGCCCTTTCTCTTTTAGACAAAATGCAAAAATGCATTGTAAACATAGTTGGACCTGCTTTTGCAACCAACCTTCAACCATTATCAAGTTGTTGTAATGTTGCTTCTCGTTGTTTTTTTATAAATATTATAATGGGTGGTGCTCTAAAGAGCTAGCTTGTCTTGTGCCATCTACTAAAATTCATTTTCGTGCTACTCAACATTCAATTAAGTGTCATCGTTTTACTTTGACTGTTCCTAATTGCTCCTAAAATTCTTATTTGTCTAGTTTTTTTCCTCAAACATCAGTTCTTTGGAATTTGCTTCCTTTATCTTGTTTTCCTGATTCATATAATTTGCTGTTTTTTAAGTTGTCTGTTAATTGTTATCTTGCTTTATAATGTTCATCTTTTTTCTTACAGTAACTTCCAAATCTAATAGTGGTTGCTTGCAGCCTTGTTGGAAGTAAAGATGTTAAAAAAATCAAAAATGTTAGACTTACTTTAGTTAATGACACTGTTGAAAACTTTCCAAATGACTTTAGAATCGAGCATCTCAGACAAAACATAAAGTTTAGTAAACTGAGAATAACAGCTTAATATCAGACAGGACCTTTTTACACTGGCTTCTTGCAATAGTAAGAGGACATTTGTTCTTTAGAAAGATGTTCTTGTAAAATTATGAATAAATGTTTACTGTGTAACAAAGCAACTGCTCAAGATGGTAAAAAAGCTGAAGGTGAAAAATATGAAAAATGGTGATGGTGAAAAATGTGAAGGTAAATAATTTGAAAAATGAGGCTTGAGTTAAAACTGAAGAAAAAAAATAAAAGCTTGGATCCAGGTGGTTTAGATCCAGGAGGTAAAATGCGCATTTATGCATATGCATTGCATACGCATTTATGCATATGGGCATTTATACATACATAATATAGATATATATGCATTTAAACATATATAAGTTTTTATCTATATTTATTTAGATCCTGACATACAATATCCTAACATATTTATATAAACTTTAGTATTTATTTAGTGTAGTATTTGTTGACAAAGAAGATGATGATCAAATGGATATGCGGTATGGCTCTTACAAGACAAGAAAATCAGCCATAGTCTTAGGCAGAGATTAGACAAAAAATGTTTGTCAGATAAAATTAGTAATTTGGGTAACACCATGTAGAGAGATAGCAGCCTCAAGAGAAAATGGTAGTGGTGCAAGTAAGAAAACTTGGAGACTCTGCATTAAAAATGTTGGTTGACTTATAATCTGCAATAAGAAAAAAATTAAATTTTATAACTTGGAACTTATTGTTTTTAAGCCTTTAGTCATGGAGTTTTGGAATCTTCGCTGTCATTTTACATAAGAAAAATTCAAAAACATAAAGACTTGCATTTTACATAACGACTCTGCATTCAAAAATTGATTATTCCTCAAGCCTAAGTCTAATTTTTTTCTCAAAAGTAGTCCATAAGCTTTTTTACATGTTTAGTGCTCCTTGATACCTAAAACCAGGAAGAAATAGTCTTTTTTTGACTTTCAAATCTAGAGTCCTTTTTTGGACTCCTCATTGGTGCGATGACTTGAAGTAGATATTTATTTAAGTTTTAACTTAAGGCATGCAATAGAAATGTTCTTTTTGTTAATGTCTTATTGGTAATGTTATATATGTTTGAACTACTAATGTAATGAATGCAGTTAATAATGTAGTGAATGTAATGAATAAATTTAGTAAATGCTTAGTGTTTCTAAAATAAATCTGGCACCAAATATTTAGTCACAAAAAAATGACATTTTTCATATCAGTAACATTTATATAATATGAGAAACATAAACTTGACATTTATTATCTTTAAAATCACACACTAAAAATTTTTTTGCAAATTTGAATACTTGTTATATAAGTTTTATAATACATGATTGAAAACATTCATGAAAGTTAAAAACATTCATTAATGTTTTCAAATATATTGAGAAAGGTAAGAAGTACTCAAACTTTCCAGGTTTCAAAATTTTCATGAGCCTTTTAGCATGTGAATTTTTTTTTTTTTTTTTTTTGTTCTTATTATTTTTTGCATAACTTATTATAAAAAAGTTTATAACATTATTGTCGTCCCAATAATGTTATAAACTTTTTTAAATTGGTTGCAAATTTAGGGGCCCTTTTGAAAATTTAAGAAGCCTTTTTTTTTATTTTAAGTAATACTAGTGGAAAATTTTTTAAGATTTTGGTACCCTCATGACAGCTTTTGGGATGAGGTCTCCCACTCACTAGCCACGACACTGCCAAAGGCAAAAGGATAAAACCCTAAGGTTACATCACTGACATTTTTAGTAAACAAGCATAATAATAAAAATACCTAATAAAAATAGTTTATTATTTATTTATTATAATTTACTAAAAATAATAACTGTTGTCATCATATAATCTCAAAATAAGGATAACATAGGAGTGTATTTTATAATTGGGTTATTCCATATAAAATCAGTTTTTTTGAAAATGCCCCAGAGTACCAGCTCAGATTTGCTCAAATTTTGACCATCTACAAAAAAAACACAATCCTGAAAATTTAAGCCTAATTGACCATTTATGTTATTTCAGTATGTAGAGCATAGTTTTGTAAATAAAAAAAGGTGATCACCTGAAAATTTGCACAGTAATAGTTTTTTACCCAAATAATTCATTTTTGTAGTTATTTTTAGCTGACATTTAACAATTTTTAAGTTTTTTGTTCCTCAAATTTGCTAAATAACACAATATTTGGATTTGGATAAGTTTTAGAAACATTAATGTGCTGCAGTTCAATACCTACCAACAGACAGTACCAATTTTTTTTTACTTTGTTTACTTAGAGTAACCACTTTTGGTAAAAATTAAAATTATGTGTTAAAAGTTAGTTTAACACTTGCAGCAGTTAAAAGTATTGCTTTTTTTGAAAAATATGATAAGTTACATTCACTTTGCAGGCATAGAAAATAGCGCAAACAGTTGAAATAAATTATGAAACTTTTTTTTTATGGAAGTTTTATATATAAATAATCAACCAAAAAAGTTTAAAGACCTACACTCTATCTTGTGACATAATTTTAGCCTTTTGAGTGTGATGATTTTTTAGTTTAAAAGGAGACCTGGAGGAAAGGAGGCCTAAAAAATAACTAAAGTTATATTGCAAAAAACATGAAACACAAGTACACTCATTTCTTTATCTCTGATTCAGACTCATAATACTGTCCTAATCATTATTAGCAAGATTGCAGTCACAAGCAATTCTGTCCTTAATGGAGGGAGCAATTATTTGACATATTACTTTGTCAAATAGACAAAAACTGGCATGATTGTGCATCATTTGTTCATTTCAAATTTAAATCGTTTCTTCGCATGAACTTCACATTAACATCATGGTTTTCATTACAAATCTTAAGAGCAAACCCTATATAAAAATACATATTATGTGCCATTAATAATTGTTAAAGCATGCAATGTATTTACCAAGTTATTTAATTCAAGCTTAATTACTTCAAAACTTAATTATTTAAAAGTTTGAAACTTTGATATTTTCTAGTGTCTGCAAAGTAAATTAAACATTACAAAAAAGTCTGTTGATTGGATTTGAACCCTCAACCAAGGCTGATGTAACAGTTGCGTCTTATAATTGACACAATTAATCAACCTATGCGCTACATCAACATGGCGACATGAACAATTATTAGTTTTAAAGTATGTTGAAATACTTTTACATTAAGTTAATTAATGAAGTTTAAACTATTAATTAAGACACTTAAATTAATTAAGAACTATTTCTTCTAAATTAAGACATATTGGTTTTATGCTTTTTTTTTTCTAGTTATTTACTTTATCATTTGTTAAGTTTGTTTCATTTTCAGTTTATGGTTTGTTTATTTTCAATTTTCTCTAAATTAGTTTCGTTTTTTTAGTGCATTTTTAAAACACGCAAAATATCAATATATGCAAAAAACTGTGGCCAAGCTGTCAAAAAAAAAAAATGCATTTGTGTTATATAAGGGTCATATAAAAGGCGTCATATAAAGTTTCACTTATAGTTTAGATAAACTCAATAATGTTTGCTTGGACTGTGACAAGTGCAGTTCAGTCAGTTGACAGCCATTGTGTGTATGTGATCTGATTGTCAAAATCAAAGTCATTCTTTTCAAACACATTTTCCAAGTAAGTCTTTAAATTTACTTTACCAGGGCAGTTGGAATATAGACAAAATATACAGCTTTGAATATCTATATTACAAACACATACTTTCATCGAATCTTTGTAATATATCAAACGACCCTTAAGTAAATCAGATAAGACCCATAAGAAAGCAGGGCACATCAACTTAGCATTTTGATGATAAGGACATATAAAAACTGTCCTTATCATCAAAATGCTAAGTTGATGTGCCCACTACTGTCCACTGTGATGCAGTATTAAATCTAACATTGTGTTTAGGGTATAACTTCTTAAACTCCAGATGAAGTTCCTTCAAACGAACTAATATTAAGCGTTTTTGTTTATGAATTTTTACATTATTTATATGCACAGAAAAATTTCTTTTTCAAGACATCGTCTCGAGAACCCTTCAGATTCATAAATTTCAACAACTTTCTGTTTAACAATATCTTTCAAAGGTTGCCTTTTTTTTTGCTCATTTTTCAACTTTCAGGCTTCCTTAACAAGATGTTATTAAACTGAAAATGTTTTTTGCAAGTTTTTGACTAACTATCAAAAGTTAATGAGAATAACTGAACTATTTCTCCCTTCAAACTTATTTTTAATTTTTTTTGTATCTTAAAGTCTAAATTATTATAGTTTATACACTTTTACTCTTTTTCCGGTACTATATGTTTTGGATCTATATCGAATGCTGATGCTACTAGGTTTGTCATACTTGTTTTTAAAATTTTTGCTTTCCACATTCTAATTTGTTGTTTTTACTTATATTTCTGAGTGGAGATATTTCCAATATAGATACAGTCTTCAACTTGAGATTTAGATTTAAACTAACTCTTAACGCAATTGAAGTGTTCTACACTCAAATTATAGTCATGCATAAATTATATTATGAGTAAATTATACACCACGGGCATCTCTTGATGCTGACCACCCTCATGAGATCTCTAAGAATGTTGTAGCTGTATTAAAAACTGGGATAGGGATTGGGATTTTTGGCTTTTGTAGTGTAGTTCTATTATATTGCAATATTTACTAGCATGACGAAGAGTGCAGGCGGTGAGATCTGTTGCAAGGACACGCCCCTGACAAGTGGCGTTAGTGCAGGTCTCGGCCCATTATCCACTATTTAATTCTGATTGGTTATCATGGCACCAACATTTTTTTACCTCTTACACCCACATATTATAGCGCTTTGTGAGCTTTATATTATGAATTTGTTACATTAATGACATTTGTATACTTTTATCTTACACAGATGATTATCAGTTTTCAATTTATTATCTAGAGTTTAGACCATAAATAGTAGCACATTTATTAGCCTATTTTTTCTTTTTATATTGCCGTTACTATCATTTTTTATCGTTTTACTTAATATTTTGTTATCCACTTATTTTATTATTTTTGTATGGTGCGATAATTTTTGCCATGATTGTCGTTAATAAACCAGTGGATCTATATTGACTTATATTGACTCTATATTGATCTATATTGACTCATAGACCATTGTTTTATCATTTGTTTAGGATGACTAGAGCGTGAGTTATTGTTCACCCTATCCCTGAGTCCTAAAATTTTATTCCTCCTACAAAATAGTCTTTACATTTATTTATGATTCTCACCCAATGACATCATCTACAATCTACTTCTATTTTCACATCTCCCAGGTCAACGTAACTGGACAGCTCCGTTGGTCACTTTTTGCGACCATTGTGTCGCATAAACAAACAAATTTATTCTTTGTCGCTGGTGAGCCCCGACTTTTTCCAATGTACACCACAACAACAAAATGGACATTAAGCTATTCTGCTGAATGTGATTATGACGCTCAATAATCTAATGAATACGCTGACACTCATGCACACGTTCATTCGGAAGCTCCACAATGCACGTTGGATCAGCGCTCGCTGACTATGTGCTCGGATCTAAAATCTCACTCCATAGCACATCGTTCCACACCAGCACAGGGCAGCAGCTCCTTCGGCTAAGAGCGATAGCTTGTGGCCTATGGTGACTAATGTGTGCATTCGATCGATTGAAATTCATTCTGTAGGTTTTACGTCTGGCTCTGATGTGCTAGCCCATAAGCGCAAGGAGTGAGTGTGTTTAGCTTTCTATTCACCCAATTTGAAAGTGAACAAAAACATAACGAGACCATACAAGACAACCAAAGGGTACATACTAATGCACTACACCATCACACCTGTAGACATCAACAGTCTCTAAAATCAGTATATCAAATATTTGTTTTTTGTTGCATATGTTCTACACGCAGAGTGACTAGAGTGTTAGTTGTTTCTCCCCATGCCCCCTTATTGTCTATTCTTTGTTTTTCTACTTCACAAAAGACTTGCCACACATTTTATATTTTCTTATGATTTTTATTTTTTATTCAATGACACCATCTACAATCTGTTTTTATTTTCACATCTCCCAGGTCTACGTAATTGGACGCCTCCGTTGGTCACTTTTTGCGATCTTTGCGTTGCATAAACAATTCAAATTATAGTCATGTGTAAATTATATCATTATATTTATATTATTTACATAAATTTAAATACATATTTCAAAATCATATCAAATAAATTAAATTAAGACACTGATTATATCACTTAAGAGAAAATTGAAAAAATCATATTTTAACAGGTTGCTGTAAGTGTTGAATTAACTTTTAATGCATAATTTTGATTTTTCTACAGGTGGTTACCCTAAGTACACAAAAGTAACAAAAAATCGACACTGCCTATCTCTAGGTATTAAAATGTAGCACATTAAAGTTTCCAAAATTTTTCTAATATATGGTACAATAACTCAAAAACTGCTTAAAATAAGTCAAAAGCACCTCCAAAAACAGATTATTTGGGTGAAAAACAATTACTGTACAAAAGTTCAGATAATCAGCTTTTTTATTTAAAGGTTATGATCTGTCAAAAGTTTACTAGTCGACTCTAAAAGTTTTAATTTAAGCTCTAGATATTCAAATTTTCTCAATTTTTTCAGTATGATTCAATCATAACTTTTAAAAGATTTTTTCATAAAAAATGCGGATGATCAAAATATGGAGCAAATTTGATCTGGTACATTGGGGACCATTAGGTGATTTGATATATATAACTCACTTTGTTTTTTGAGCTATGCAATCTTAACACTTTTCTCAATATAAGAAAAGTTGCCGAAGTAAAATTATTTGATGGTTTTAAATTTTTGTTATTAAATATTTTTCTGACTTAATAAAGATTTAAAAGAAAAAAACATTGTTCCTCTATTAGAGGTGTGTATTTATGAATTAACAATGCTTGTATCACAAACATTACTTGCACTTTTTCTCACAAAATGTTGCAACAAAAGTTTTACAGCATTACTTCCATAAGCAATTATAAAATTGAATTGAAAAGTAAAGAAAAAGTATATTTTTATTTTTTTATTATAGCAACTGAAGCACATGATGATGATGGTCTTCCTCATACTTTAGAGCATCTCATTTTCATGGGAAGTGAGGAATACCCATATAAGGTTTGCTGAATATAATTGTTTTAAAGAAATAAATAATTTTTACTATATAATGTTTAAGTAAATTTAATAAAGATTAAAGTTTTTGTATTATCATATTAACACAGCAATATAAATTACTTTGTATATTGTAAAATAAAAGCATTGCTTCAGATTTTTAAAATTTTAAAACTAAAAGACTAAATTGAATTTTTTTTTAGGATTTTAAAAAAATTGTATTTAGAAGTGTTTTTATTAAAAATGATCAATATTTTTAGACTTAAGATGTAGTTGTGCTTCTTTTAAAACCAAGACCCATACTTTTATAACCCAGAACTATACGCCATAACATGTTTATTTTATATAATAATAATATATAGTAATAATGTATACTTGTATATACTTTTATTATATATAATAATAGTAATAATAATAATAGTTATATATATATATCGTCGCCTTAGAGGGCAGAGGTTCTATCTCCATTTTGGGTAGTTTTGCAGGAGAACAAAAACAAAGTTTGAGCATTAAGCATAAATCAGCAGTTTCATTTTTTGTTAGTGTTAATGTTTTTTGATCAATTAGAACTATCAAACATGATAGGAATAATTCAACTTTTTTGAAATTATTAACATTGAAGAGAGTATGACACAAATTATAAAAGTCATCAGGAGATAGAACCTCTACCTAAATTAATTGCAAGTTGAATTGAATTTTTGAAATTTATAAACATAATGAATCCAATTAAAATTCTTTTTTAATTAATACAAAATGCTTTTTATGATTGTGTAAACTATCAGATAATGACAATCATGGTTCAAACTTTTTAAAATTAGTAACATTTTGGGACAAATTTTACAATTACCATATAGATAGAATATTAATAGAAATTTTACAATTGTCATGGAGATAGAACCTTTACTCAAATTAACTGTGAATTGAACAGAATTTAAAAATTTGTAAACAATGTTTTTGTAATCAATATTATTAAATTCTAAGTGAAATCTTAATCTTAATTAGCAAAAAAATCAGAAAATTGTTATAATAGCAAAATTATATAACAGAATAATTATTATAGTAATACTGAAAAAAATGACTGACAAAAAACAAAGTCTTAGTTCTAGTTATCTTCATAGTCCGAGTTAAGAACAAAAATTGTTTTAATAGCAAAATTATATAACAGAATAATAATAGTAATACTGAAAAAAATGACTGACAGAAAACTAAGTCTTAGTTCTAGTTGTCTTCATAGTCCGATTCATCAATTTCTGACTCATCAGCAGTTGGTTCTGGTAAATTGTCTCTCATGGCTACTGCAGACGGTAGGTTGTTATACCATTGGGCATAATCTGGTGGAATAACACGCGATTTCACCATGCACATGAGATCTTTCTTTCCCGCATCTAATAGGCAGGCAAGTAGGATACAATGGCTGAGGCTCTAATCCTTCGATGTTGGATCGTCGTCCTCTTCCAGACTGTACATTTATTTCCATAAAGGTAGGCAACGTAATGCTATATTTGTACTGCATAATGAACGGTCTTGACTTTTCAAACCTTGCCCACTTAATATTCAACCAGTTGACGGTTTCACCTTTAATATTTTTTGTACGATTTTTCACAATTTTACCACAAAGTTGTTTTGAGTCAAAAAAATCGGTGTGTTGCAGTGGTTTAACAAGATATGGACACGGATTCTTGCGCGCTGCAGCAATCAGAACTTCGTATTCTCGTGTAGTATAAATTTTTTGATGGCTCTTACTGCGTTCAATAGTACTGTGCATAGAGTCAACTTCTAAATAAGAATGACCCGACTCCATATACTTCATATCGATGCATTCAAGGTGAGTTGTTTGAACAATGTACATTATTGTCGCAACAATAGATTGGTTTCTATTTTGTCCAGAGCATGTATCACTAAAAGAAGTCACCCTCTTCACAGCAACTGGAAGAGACTTCATATAATCTAACAGAGCTGTATTTATTTCATTGGCTCCTCGTTTACCTTCACTTTCGTCCCATAAGTAACAAATTCCTTTTTTGGTCGACGTTTCATAAATAGTAAAATTATAAACGGCAAGTTTCCGCATATAGAAAATTTGTGCATCACCTGCAAATGGAAGTGGTAACACTGCTTCAAGGTCAAAAGTTATAGAACGAATGGACTTGTCAGCAGCAGATGCAGTCTTATCAGAATTTTTTTCGTCCATAGCTTCTTTTTCACGAAATTTATGACTGTCATAATTTGGTCGCAGCGTTTCTTTATCATCACCACTGGCATTTCCAAAAGCATTGCAAACTGAGCATTGGTCTTTTTTGGGAATAAAAAATTTTATATTAAAATCAGTAACAAATATTCTTTGATATACACCGATAGAAACTGGATCTGTGATATTTTTCGTTGTGCAATAATCATCTTTGTATAGTCTATAAAGTTCCTCAATACTTAGTTCAGGACTAAGGTATTTTGCCTTTGATGAAGCCCGACAGTAGTGAGATTCGACCTGAGGAAAGCTTAGGATGTGCTCTCGAACTGCATTGGTTCGCATTTCTGAAGTCTTATTGGCTGGAGTTTTTCCTTTTTTTGAATTTGGTGGTATGAAAAGACCAATCTCATTTTTATTTTTTACAACAAACTGAACAGTTTTCTTGCTTATGTCCAAAGTCGTGCAAAAAAATTTTTGGCACACTCTAATGACATTGTTTTCATTCGCTTCCACTGGCAGATGATATGCACAGGATATTGTTTTTGGTCTTATTCCTGAATTGTCACGACGACGTGAAACATTGCTACTTTTCACTAAATGGCATATGAAATCTTTTTTTCTATTTTCACCCTCTAGTTGGTAGTAGTGTTTATTTATTTCTAGTCGTTTGGTTTCCTCAAAATGTTCTCCACACTTGAGTTTGCACTTTAAACAGTTCACCGTTCTAGGTGTTTTGGGCGGTACTGCTTTACCTTTTCGTGTCTTGTATGCCATTCCTTTCTCTCTTTTGTCTTTTTCAACAAATCGTTTCCAAAGATTTGGTCTTTTGCCTTGTTTGCGTCTAATTTTTGGTTGAGTGAAAGTTCGCTTTTTTGAATTCTTCGAATTACGAAAAAAACTATTTAAATTTACCTCTGTTTTAATAAAAGGTTGTTTATTCATTATATTTCGTTTGTTATCGTCTGCCATTTTCAAGAATTACGTCATAGGGCAAAGAAGATATCTCCGGTATAGTCAGATGGCAAAGGAGATAACACCTTTGCCCTTTTGGGATTCCGCACAAATGTAGATAGCTCAAAACTCGCACAAATTTATTGCTCTTTTCCTACTATGTGGAGATAGACCCGCTGCCTAATCTGATTCTAGCACTTAAAATAGATGTCCCTAAAGTCATAGTTGAATTTGAGCACAACATGGAGATAGAACCTCTGCCCTATAAGGCGACGATATATATATATATATATATATACATATATATATATATATATATATATATATATATATATATATATATATATATATATATATATATATATATATATATGTACACATACTAGCTGACCTATAAAATACAGGTCTTGGTAAATCTTGGTAAAATAAATAATTTGAAAATTAGGCAAAAAAATTATGTGCATTTAAGAAAAAAAGTTATAAAAATATTGCCAAATGTGATATACATATCAGTCCATCTATGTTAGTAATAATTTCTGAAAATTTAAAACAAATAAAAAATGGAATGTTTTTTTTTTTTGAAGGTTTGATAAGTTTTTCTTAGTGTTTTGAAAACATTTTTATTTAATCATTTAGCTGTTTTACTAGAAATATTTATGGAGGTTTTTATAAAGCATAATTTACATTTAGAATAATACTTCCTATAGATAAAAAACATCGAATTTCATTTGAACTTTCAAAAATATCTTTTGCGGGCCAAACACCCAGTGGAAAATTACTTTAGTCTGATCTTTTAGTCTAGGTCTAGTCTGACCTAGAAATTGTGTGTAAATTATTTGAAAAGAATCATCAATTTTTTTTTTGCTAATCTGTATTAGATATTTGTAACTTCTAAACAATCCTTCTCTCTAAAGGATTAACTTTTAATTCCAATATCAACATTTTCACTGAATAATCTATTAAATAAGTATTTCCCATAACAAATATTTGCAGCTTTTGATGATAAAAGTAGCTGAGGAGTTGCAGTTGAATGCAAATAAAGCAAATCAAATCAGAAAATTTGAATCAAAGAAAAGCAAATGATCAAAGTCACAAGATCTTGATTTTTTTGCATGAAGAGATATTGCTAGCAACATCTTCATTGAAATTACATCATTATTATCACGCAAGGAATCAAATATAAATTTTGAAATTGCATCAGCAGTTAACCAATTTGCATTACCTAATGCCACTACAGCTATTTTGGTTGGTTTATAAGTGTTCAAAACATTTTTCTGAACCTGAAACCTAAATATTGAAAACTGAAACCTAAATATTGTTAAACAGCTTGGGAGTTCATGTCATTAAATGCCTTTATCACTGAAACAACCACTTTTGAAAATCTTTCAACCATTGTCATAATGCTGTTCCATCTGGTCTGCTAATCTAGCAGTAAACTGAGTTCAATTCCATGCTCTACAATTACATGGTCTTGTAAAATGGAATTTCTTATTGGCAAAAGTTTAGAAGACTTTTTTTCTAACCATTTATAAAGCCGCATTTACATAATCTCCTTCGCATATTTGGGGTTCGAAATCAGTTTGACTGTCACTTTCAGTTTCAGATTCATTAGAGTTATCCTTAGAAAAACTAGAATCATTTTCTAAAGAATCAATGTGACGAACATTGGCGGGTTTTTTCTTTTATAAATAATGTATATTATAGCCAAGTGTATGCCACGGTTACATTACCTAATTATTGGCTTATTTAATACATATTTATGTATGAAGGACATCTATTACAGGAATACTTTTTTTTGCTTATAATCAATTGTGTTGTAAACATTTTACCATTATTACCATTTTGTTAACATTACACAAATCTTGTGTTTAATATAAAGTTCTTTAAAGTTCTCTTTTGCTTCTTTTGTTGATTACTGTTGTTCAGCCTTTTGTAGTTATGTGCAATATTTTCTTGATTTCAATACTTCAAAGTAATTGCGCTTAGGCAATTACTTTGAACTATTATCTAAATTATTTGTTACTTTAAGAGAAAAAATGCACTGATTTACCTAATTGATTACGTAAACACATAACAAAAGTATCTATTTCTCCCTGTAATTCCATTCCTTCTTTGTAAGCATCATAGATTTCTTTTAATTGACAGAGTTTTTTTGGTACTCTTTTGTAAAGATAAAATAAATGTAAAAGCAATTCATTGACACTGTCAAAAACCATTTTTGATTAAGCATCCTTTAGCGCAAGCTCTAAGCGATGAGCAACACGCCATATAAATACTATCCAGGGCGACTTTTAATTTTTCTTAGATCTTTTTTAGATCTTATACAAAGATTTCAAAAAGATTTTTCAAAGTTAATTTGCTCATTAAAATTCTTTAGTTAGTTACGCATTTTATGGTTTTGTAAATTTGCACATTTTATAACTTTGTAAAATTCATAATCCCATCAGTCAGAATGTCTGATTACTTTGTAAATTGATTGGGTAATGTGAGGTTTTAGCCGGACAATGTTTGATGTCCGACCGTTAAATTGAGCCCTACATCATGTATTAAAATTGTGTACTTTGTTATTAAATTTGAAGGCACATTAAAGAGTACTTGATCAGAAATATCACAGTTCTAAGTAATGTTACGAATATTGGCAATCAACACCTTTCATGAATATATTACAGTTTTTCATCAGCTTATTGCTTTAAAATATGATTGTATTCTACAGTTTATTTTTACATGATGTAAGAAAGGATTTGATATGCGGAAAAAGCAGGAGTTAATACCCGACCTGCTGATAAACGAATTTTTTTTTAGCAAATACTTTTTCTATTCATATATTATTTTATATTTCATATTTTTTAAACATATGTTGGGATACAAATGTTTCAGTTTCAAAAAATAATTTTTAGAGTACCTGTTCAAAAGTGTTAATTAATTACAACCTTCATAAAAAGTTTATAAAATGGTTTGTTTTTCTACTTAATGAAAACCTTCAGTAGCTAAATTTTCTGTAGGTTCAAATCCACTTCTTAGTAAATTTTTTTTGGGATTTTTGCTGCTTTTTATTATGGATTTTTATTATTATGGATCTTGCTGGTTTTTTAAAATACAAAAAAACAACCAGTTTAAGCTTTCGATTTATAAATGTTAAAAATCTTATATTATACATATTACATACACAATGCTTACATATACGATCTGCAAGCTCAACTTACCTACTAAATCGCAGTGGAGCAGAATAGCATTAAAACTGGACTAAAGTATTTTATTTTTAGTTTTAGATTTTTAAGTTAAATAATTGTTTTAAGGGTACTTGTTAGACTTGAGTAAAATTATTCCATATATTTTGAAACATTTATTTGCTAATGCTAAACGATTTACATATTTTTGAGTAATTTTTTTTGATAAAAACTTAATAAAATTATTAATAAAAAATATAATAAAATTATTAAATATTATTATTAAATATTAAAATCTATTATTAAAGGCATTTAAAATTTGTTATCACTAAAAAATACAAAGTTAAAGTTAAAGAATACTTAAGAAATATTGCAACTTTTAACAAACTGCGGCCTTAGCACTATAAAACAAAGTGGTAAAAATAACTTGATTGCGCAAGTTATTTTTATTAAAGAAAAGAGTTGAGTTGAATTATTAGTTAAAGTCAGTTCTAAGGTAAAAAAAATTGGTGGATATAAAATATAAAAAAATGGTGGATATAAAAAAATAGGGCCACAGACTCTATTATACAATAAAACAAAAAAGTATTTAATAACCTCTTCTTTTATATTTTGTCAAAAGTTCACGTTTGAAGCAAATCTCTGTGTCAAAATGCATGAGTGGGCACTACTACTATTACTATTAAGTTAAACATTGTTATATAGAGGTTTTTAAGTAAAATGTTATTTATTTTAGGGTATGCTTGATTTGTTTGCAAATCGATGTCTTGCTCAAGGAACAAATGCTTGGACTGACACTGATCATACATGTTATACAATGACAACTGCAGGAAGCGAAGGGTTCTTGAACTTGTTGCCAATATATCTAGATCATGTTTTATACCCAACTTTAACTGTAGGTAACTCTTAGTTTTGTTATATAAAAAATTCAAAATATTTTAACATTATATATATATATATATATATATATATATATATATATATATATATATATATATACATACATACATACATACATACATACATACATAATTCTAACTCAATCTTAACAAGGCTTGCAACCACCATTAAGTTGGAAGTTATAAAAAAGTTGATTCCTTAGCGAATAGAGCCACTTTAGACCAAGGATAGAACCTTGAGGTACCCCAGAAGTTACTGGAAAAGAAGAAAAGTGTTGATCTACGAGGATTACTTTAATAAAGCGGTTAGAAAAAAATGATTTGATAATCTTTAAAACTTTCCCAGATACACTATTTGTAGCAAGCTTACGGAGAAGACTAACATGCAAAACTTTGCATTATGAAAAAGCAAACTTTTTATTTCTCCTTTAAAAAGCAAAACACAAACAGCTTACAAAAAGCTGAAATAAATAAGCTGAATAAATGTAAAATCTGTAAAATAAAAACTTTATTATTTTACAGTTAGAAAAACTTCCCATAAATATTCTCCATTAATAACTATTAACAATTAAGACACTTGGTTTTTGTATGTATTTTTAAGACTTTCAATTTTTAATCATTGTATTTTATTTGACAAATTAAATTAAATAAAAATATTTTAATTAAAATTAAAATGTATACTATTTTAATTTTTTAACTTTATAGCAATCAGCTTATCATACAGAAGTTCATCACATTAATGGAGCAGGAGAGAATGCAGGTGTTGTTTATTGTGAAATGCAAGCTAGGGAAAATACTGGACACAGTCTAACACATCTGAATTTTTTAAGAGCAATGTATCCTGGCAAATGTGGATATAAAGTAATTTTTATTATTATAAATATTACTGGATAAATATTACAGCGTAAAGATTAAAGAGTAAATTTTACAGAATTATTTAAATAGTATTATATATAAAGTTTTACTAGATAAATAATGTGCAAGTGGTTTGTTTAGTGATTAAACCTTATCTGGATTTGTATTTTTATCCATACACAGATTCAGAAAACATAATCCGTCTTAATTCTTGGATAAGAATTTATTTTTACAATGCAGGTTAAATGGTTCTGTTGTTAAGTCCAGATATTAGACATATGTATTGGACTTAAAATAGGAATTCATTCTTATATAGCCAAGTAATTGTTTATGCTACAGTATTAATGTAAACAGAAAAATATGTAAAAGATATAAATAATATCAATTGGATGTTTTGCATGGTTATCAGTATTATATTTAAAACAGACAAGATTTTATAATCTTTATCTTTTTTGGATTGAACTTAATTCAATCTTTTTAAACCTTTAAGGATACTACTACAAAATACTTAAATACATACCTTGTTATTAGGTTTGGTGGTGTAACCAAAAAGTGTTGAGTAAATGTAAATATAACTTAACTGAACTATAACAAAGATTACTAATGAAACCTAATTTTGGTATTTTAAAAAGATTGTATTTCTTTATTATTTATTTTTTAAAACTTATACAAAGCATGATTTTGCTTGCTTTATAATAATTTTTTTTCTGATCAAAGTGACCTAGCCTATTCTCTTTATCTTTCAGCCAATATCGTTATTGTTGGTGATTTTAATGCTCATCACACTGAATGGCTTAGCTCTAGTGTCAGTAACTCTGCAGGCATTAAGGCGCACAACTTTTATCTTTCTCAATCTTTAACACAAATAGTCAACTTTCCAACTTGTTTTCCAGACAATCCGAATCATTTACCTTCTCTACTCGACTTATGTCTTGTTTCATATCCTATTCAGTGCTCAGTTTCTCCAGATTCACCCTTAAGTGCTTTTGATTACAGCTTGATCTCTCTAAAACTATTATCTCAGTCTTCTTCATCATCAAAATTCTCTCTATCATTGTATTTCTTATAACTGCCTTAAAGCTGACTAGAACTGTTTCCATGATTTTTCATGATGGCCCTTGGGTAGAACACTTTTGTCTTCCTGCTGACAAAGTGCTTTTTATGTTATTTCTTGGATTCAGACTGGCATGGAATCATTTGTTACCTATTGACGGTTCCAAGTCAAACCTCACTCTTCTCCATGGTTTTTCTCTCATTGTGCTGCAATTTCCAATCGTAACCATTACTTCCATATCTATCACCAAAACAATTTTCCAGAAAATAGGCGTCTCTTGTCTAATGCCAAAACCTGCTATTCTCAGGTCTTGAAATCTTGTATTTCATCTCATAAATTAGACTCTATTGAAATCTGGAGAATCTTTAACAGTATTTATAATAAGGATAAATCTGTTATTCCACCTTTCTTGCATGGTTTAGATTTTTTCACCTCACCTAAAGGCAAAACTAAATTGTTTGCTAAGATCTTCTCATCAATATTATCTTTTGATTCCACTAATCACATCCTACCTGATGTAGCAGACAAACAGCTTAATCCATTGCTTGACATTCGTATCACTCCAGCTTCTGTATCTAAAGTGATTTCCTGGTTAGACTCTTCTACAGCTTGTGGTCCGGTCTTTCAAAACAATTTAACAAGTGCTTATCAGAGTGCTTCTTATCATCTCATTCAAAAATTCTGGAGAGTGATCTGACTGGTCTAACTACTGTCTTATTAGTCTTCCTACTATCATAAGCAAGGTTTTTGAGTCTTTAAATAACAAACACATAATCTCTTATTTTGAATTTAATAAATCTGATCAACAATTCAGATTTTGATCTTCTGGTTCTACTGCTGATCTGTTAACTGTAATAACCGATAGGTTTTTATTGTTCATTAGATAAATGTGGAGAGGTTAAGGCTATTGCTCTTGATATCTTTATTACCTGTAACTTTAGAAGGTCTCCATGGTTCTGTCCTTGACCCTATACTTTTTTAAATTTACATTAACAATTTCCCAAAAATTCTTACATCTAAGCATTGTTTGCTGATACTACCATTTATTCTTGTCTTAATAAGAAGCCAACACTCCTCGATTGCTTGAGGTGGCATTTGAGCTTGAAAATCTCACTTCTGCTGCAGCATGGAGCTTTCAGTGGCTGGTCAACTTTAATTCAGATAAAACTCAATTTTTTTTTAGCTAATCATTATTGCAATAATCTAGATTTTCCTATAGTTATGAACAGTAATGTACTTTATGAGTCATCTACCCTTCGTCTTCTAGGATTAATTCTAACTTCCTATCTTTCTTGGAAACCATATATCAAAATGATTGCAAAGTTAACATCTGCTAAGGTTGCATCTTTTTATTGTGTTCGCAACTTTTTTACTCCGGGTTCTATTCTTTATCTCTATAAATCTCTACTTTGTCCTTGTATGGAATACTTCTGCCATATCTGGGGTGGATCTTTGAATGATGTTGTCCTCTCTCTTTTAGACAAGGTGCAAAAACATATTGTAAAGTTGGACCTGTTCTTGCAGCCAACCTCCAACCATTATCATATTGTCGTAATGTTTCTTCTCTTTCCCTTTTCTATAAATATTGTAACGGGCACTGCTCTAAAGAGCTAGCGCCTCTTGTGCCATCTACTTAAATTCGTACTTGTGTTACTTGTCATTCAAATTGTCATTCAGAAGTTTCATCCTTTTACTGTGACTGCTCCTAAGTGCTCTAAAAATTCTTATTTGTCTAGTTTTTTTAAAAAAAGGATCGTCATGTTTCTTTCAGTTGTAGAAGCACTTTTCTTATATGACCTTAATTTTAAGATAATAATTGAATATAAAGGCAGTAATAATAAATATAAGTGCTGTTGTACTTTTGTTGTACTTCTAGGATGTAAAATGAAATAAGTTTGAAAAGTGATTTTGTACTAATTTATGTATATATATATATATATAAATATATATATATATATATATATATATATATATATATATATATATATATATATATATATATATATATATATATATATATATATATATATATATGTTCATAAGTTAGCTATAAGTTAATTAAAAATAAAATATTTTAATATTTAATTTTTTAAGCACAATAAGCATTTTTTTATAATTATTACAACAAATAAAAGGAATTTGTTTAATAATGGAATTTGTTGAAAGATGAATGACCTGTAAGTATATCATTTATTTTACTTTTGTGTCTTTCATTTTTGACAAAATGTAATTTTATCTAATTTTATTGTCTGGAAGTTAGTGAAAAGGTTTCTTGTAAGTTGTGAGCAATGTAACAGTTCCTTGTAAGTTGTGAGCAATGTAACAGTTCCTTGTAAGTTGTGAGCAATGTAACAGTTTCTTGTAAGTTGTGAGCAATGCAACAGTTTCTTGTAAGTTGTGAGCAATGCAACAGTTTCTTGTAAGTTGTGAGCAATGTAACAGTTTCTTGTAAGTTGTGAGCAATGCAACAGTTTCTTGTAAGTTGTGAGCAATGCAACAGTTTCTTGTAAGTTGTGAGCAATGCAACAGTTTCTTGTAAGTTGTGAGCAATGTAACAGTTTCTTGTAAGTTGTGAGCAATGTAACAGTTTCTTGTAAGTTGTGAGCAATGCAACAGTTTCTTGTAAGTTGTGAGCAATGCAACAGTTCCTCATTATTGAAAAACATCAATAAAATAATTTAATTGTACAAAAAATTGTTTATAAGAAAAAACAATTTATTTTTTTATTTTTTTTATTTTTTTTTCTGTATAGTTGTTCTTTTCTGCTTGTTGTTAAAAGTTTATTTTATATTTATATTGATAGATTTATTTTACAATCAACAAATTTTTTTATACAGTAAAAAAAGTTTTTAAATGTAAAAAAATACAGCAATCTCTTTTTTATCAAAAAAATAAATTATTTCATAGTTATGGTGAAAATGTTTTTATCACCATAACTTATTAAGTTATATTTGTTAATTATTAAGTTATAATTATTAATTATAACTTAATGTTTTCTAAATAAACGTCACATAAACTATATCAAAAGGCAGTTTAAATAATAAAACCTGTAGTTAAAATGACCATTTTGTATGTAAAATGCATACAAATTATGCTTCTTATCATGGCCTGAAGACATAGTAACGCAGAACATGAAGACATAGTAACACAGAACTGAAGACATAGTAACACAAAACTGCAGCATACTTATAAAGGATATAACTAAAAAATATTTTCAATATATTTTTTAAATGTTTTGTAAAAAGGTTAAGAACTTTTCATCTTACACCATTCACAGGTATCTTGAAGTTGAATAACTATTATTCATTTTCAAATTTACTTTTGTAAACTTGAAAATGAATAAAAAATTTTTACTTATGTTTTTACTTTCATTATATTTGTTATTTAGAGTGAAACTGGGGGTATAATGAAAAATCTAAGAACTACTTGTAGTCATGAAAAGGTAAGCAAGCCAAGGTAACCAGGGAAAAACTCAATTTAAATTATGCCATTGAACACATAAGATATATTTTATCTATAGATTAAGTTATGTTTTAAGAGTTTTACATATTAAAAAGAAAAGTTTTAATTGCAAATACTTTTTTTAAAGGTTCGTAAATATCATTCAGAATATTATCGAGCTGATAATCTTTGCTTGATCATTACTGGAAAGGTCAATCCAGAAGATGTGTTTCGTGTCATTAAACCTTTTGAGGATAAAATTATAAGCAAGGTATGCTTTTTCAAATGTTTAATAATATAAATGAATATTCCAAAGATTTTCTGCACACTACATTAATACATTTATAGGAAAATAAATAGGGAATGTCTGAGGAATTTATTGAAAAAAAAGCTTTCAAGCACCACCATTATATATATTATCAGCTAATATTGCTTCTCATATGGTGGCCAACCCTAGCTATTACTGATTAAGAAGATTAGGAAAGATCAGAAGAGAACTTCTGTATGTAAAAAGGAATATTGCATTTCTTTTTACATACAAAGAAAACAGCACTTACTTGCTATAGGAGAGTGACTTACTGCTAGACAGTACACTGCAATTGTATCCACTGTCATTGCAAACTCTGGAGCTACTGTATGAGATTTTGTAGTTTCATGTTGTATCGTGCAACATCATTTAGAGCTGTAGAAGAGGTTTTTGACCAAAGAAGGAGAGAAGATAAGAGAACAAACTTCTACTCTTGCACAATCATCAGTATCCCCAATAATTCTACACTTTAATAGCTAGTTTCTCAAAGAATGAGACAGATGAGAAAGAATTGCTAAATTCATCACAGGCCTGTTGTATTAATCAAGATAAATGGACAGACAGCTACTTGGTTTCCACCTCTAACTTCAATTACACGAGAGGCGCATAAAACAACAATCATGAAACTTCTTGAGCAGTTTGTGATTAATGACAAGTTTTCACGGATGTATTTTTGATACTACTAATTCTAACACTGGTAAACCGAAAAGAGTATACATTAAACTAGCTACAGAGGTTGACAAGCCTCTACTTCTGTTAATATGCAGACATCATTTGTATGAAAATACATATTGTTCACTGCTGGAACATCTATCCAAGCAGTATTATGAATGGACCAGACAATCTTCTGTTTAAAAAGCTTATACTTAAGAGGTGGCCAAATTCATAGTAATAGTGCTGTCTAGAGATGTGCAGTACAGACTTTAAAAACTTGGACCTGTACATCATACTAGGTTTTTAATGAAAAGAATATAATAATGGTTTTTCAAGTCAGAAATTCCAGCAATAGCTTCCTCTCAAGGTTTTTTACTGTAATTTTTAATTCCTCAACATTCAAAACGTTTTAAAGTTAAAATAAGAATAATGCTTTTTAGTATTTTGCTATTTAAAGATTATTTCTTAGGATATGAAAGCTCTGTGGCAGATAGCAAGGTACTCTAATGTCAAACCTGAACTGGCAAAACCTGTGATTGACTTACTGAAGAGATTCACCTGTTACATTATCCTACCACTGTTGTTATGTCTCTAGTTGATGAAGAGGTCCATTACCATAGTGAGATTGCCAAGAAGCTATATTCCATGCCAAATTTTCCTAAGGATTTTTTAGCAAAGTTGGTACATATATCCCTTAAATCATGAGAAGGCAGAGTTACAGTGGTTAAAGACCCCAGCTGAGACATGGAACCTAAACAACTATTATTTGGAGATTTTCAAAAATCTGGAGGTAGTTAATGATTGCATCGAGATGACTGTGAAACTTTGTATATTTTAATTAGGATATATTTTTAAAAAAACTATCAAATTTAAAACTGAAGTAGAAATAATCAAGTTACAGGCCTTGTTTTAAATTAAAAAAATGTTTAACACATTAGCCTAATGTGAACTTGGTGTCATAAAATTCTCTTTATTTTTTAAAGACATAGACTTTTTTAAACTATTGCAATATTATTAATTACCGCAAAACAATTTAAATGTTAAATAAATGTAGAAATTATAGAATGTTTATATACTTTTAATTTTTTTCTTCTTTATATTAAATAATTAAATTTAATATTGCATTTTTAAAATTGTTTGATATAAACAAATTTTTTCTTTTTCTCGATGTTTGTATAAATGAATTGAAATATGTTAAATTTTTTAAAATTATTATTTTTTAAATTCCTAATTGCGGCTTTGCAACTTAAAAAGATTTTTTATTGAAAAAAAAATTGTAGAATAACAAATAAGAAATTTACATTAATTTATTTACATTATTTATTAAAAGCTTGTTGCTTTATCCGTGAATTTGTTGTGAAAGCAAAAATTATTTTTCCAAAGACCTTTTATTAAAATTACATTGCTGTTTATACCATTTATTACAAAATAATCCTTGCGCTTGAACTTTCATTATAAAAAAAAGTTTAACATACATTTTGTGCAAATTTTTGACACAGAACACATTTACAAGAAATTTAAATTTTTTACTTACAACATGTTTGTTTACAAGAAATTTAATTTTTAGTAAAGAAAAAAATATTTAGGAAGAAAAACCAAAAAAACAATTGCAATAAAAATGAGCTAATTTTTTTAAAGAATAAAATTTAAATATTGAACAATATTTAATAATATTTTTAAATAAATTTTAAATAAATTTTAAAAAGCTAAACCCAAGCATTAACATTAATTTATTAGACTTAAATATATTTTTATAATCAGAATTATATTTTTTAAATTAAAATTTAATTATATATTTTTTTATCAGAATAAAATTATATATTTTTGTTAAATTAGTTTTAAATTGAAGCATATATTTTTTATCAGATTTAAGTTATATATTTATTATGATCTTTGCTTCAAGCTTAAGGTATTAGAGTTTTTCAAGCAAAAAAATCAATCTTTACAATAAAATTCTTATAATTGTATAAATTCTTAAAATAAAAAATCATAATATAAAATAAAAATAAGATAAAATAAAATTTAACTTTTTTTTTCTTTCATTAATTTAGTTTTTATGATAAAATAGAAGTACAAGTTTTTTCTTATTGCAAATCAAAAGTTGTATAAATATTCTTGTGCTCGCAAGATGATAAATAAAACTTTTTATTATATATATTACTTTTATGGTTTTTTTTTACATTTTGTTTAATAATTTTTATATAAAAAAAAATTTGTTGTTAACTATAAACAATTTTGTTTTCTGCTACTAAATATTTCAATGAAATAATTAGCTTAGTAGAGATTAAGTTATCTTAGTTTTTAAATCTGAATTTTTTTCAGTAGTAACTTGAGCTTATATCTAACATAATTGTCAAACTTTTGTAACAAAGTTTTTTACATAATTGTCATTAAAAAGTTAAAATGGATTTTTATAAAATTAATTATTTCTTTTATCTTACCGCTTATCTTACCTTACGCTTATCTTACACTTATCTTACTGCTTATGGACTAATTTAAAAGTTGGATAATGATAAAAATTTGCTTAATGGAAAGTAACACTTTAAAACAAGGCCTGAAGTTACTTTCAACAAACATATTACATAACTTTTAACTAGAAGTTGATCAACAGATTCCACAAAAAGACTTGTAGCTAACAAGTTCAGGAGACAAGAAGAAAACTGATTTTGAAAAAGTTTCTCTTTAAATCTTTGTGCTAAAATTATTTTTTTATGTTCTGACATATTGAAAAATAATAATTGCCGGTAAATGTTAAATATTAAAGAAAGACGACCTTAAGTGATCACATTAAGGAGGGACAACTCTTTAATGTGATCACTTAACTCTCTGTTATAACTCTGGGACTGTCTCAAACAAAGAGTTAGGCTCTTTGTTTGAGACAATTCTGTAGCTGCTTCAAACATTAAAATTTAAACACAGGAGTTTATGAAAAAGACTACTTAGGCCTTATCAAAGGGTGAAAAAAGGTAAAATATCCACATTTTTGTAAAATGCAGTTGTTTGATTAATCCATTATTTATACAAATGAAGCTTGACATTGGATTTCAGTTTAATTCTTATTCAATTTTAAGTTTTATTATTATTATATATAGATAAGTTTAAGTTTTGAACACATTTTTTTCTGAATATTTTTCCATAGCAAAATATTAAATAAAAAATGTAAATATTTATGGAACCATATAAATACCATTATTAATGGATGAATGTATTAAAGTTCTTTAGCACCTACATCCATGTCATGTATTATTGCGGGTGAATTAATGTGTAGCATAACTCCTTTATCCACTGTGAAAGTGATATTTTAGCTCATTTTTTGTGCAGTGTTATTAAGTTTATGTGAAGGAGCATTATTTAAAACCTTTGTGTAAAAAAGTGGAAATTTGTATTTTTGCAGTGTAACGCTTTCATCTGCTTATGTTTTTGTAAATAAAACATATACCCTATATTGCGGGCTTAGAATGTTGTAACTGACTTAATGCCGAAAATTAGGGTGTATAATCTTATGTAGTCTTATTTTTTTGTTTTTTGTTTTGTTTTTTTGTTGTTTTTTTTGGTGTGCTTTGTTTTGTTTTTTTGTTGTTTTTTTTGTTGTGCTTTGTTTTGTTTTTTTGTTGTTTTTTTTGTTGTGCTTTGTTTTGTTTTTTTGTTGTTTTTTTTGTTGTTTTTTTTTGGTTTAGTCTATAATAAGTGAATTTGAGTCTGATAACATAATGATAAAAATGTTAAAATATAAAATGAGAAAATATGATGAAAAAGTATTTACGTTGTAGTAAAAAGCAAAAACTTTTTACATTTGTAAGAAGAAAAGAAAATTCTTTTAAAACATAGTAGGCTAGAAGCATCAAACACCTAATTTTATATAGTTTATATTAGCTTTTCACTTCTATATTTTTTTTGAAAAGATGCTTTAACACAAATAATTTACAAATAAATAGTAGATTAGGGTATAAAATGTATAAATATGGTTCAATTTTTCTAAAATTGTCCTCCGTGAATCACTTGAAGGGTGTGGATTAAGTTTTGTATAAGTTGAATTTAAATTTAATCTTTTGATACTGGGTTGCTTAAGTTTTACATGACCTAGAAGACATTATTTTATAATAAGAACAATTATTTAGAAACTATTTTGTGCAGAGTATCAGAATTTTTTCTGATATTTTGCATATTGATTCAAGATTTTTATTGATTATGCAAATCTCCATTTTTTCTTTGTTTTGCAAAGTGTCAGTTACAACCTTTTTGCTCTGAGCTTGGGGTATATACTCTATATAAAAATATATATATATTTGAATAATTGCCAATTTAGCATACATGAAACATTTATGGTGTCATGTATCATGAATAATAGCTATCTTCAGTTCATACATTGACTGAGAGTTAGAGTTTTAGAAGGCAGTAGCCATTTTAGAAGGCATGTATAAAAGCTACAGCCCAAAAATTTTTTGTTTTTTTGTTTCTTTTTGAAAATTTTTTCTACCTGTAAAACAATCATTTTTTGCAAGCCAAGTAGCTTGCAACTTTACACTACCTGCCTGACTCCACAGTTGATGTATTTATTGAATTTTTGTATATTCCTATTTTGCATGGCACCATAACTTACTTTTCATGTGTATGAAAAATAGAAGACACATAGTTTTATAAAGTTTAATGAAATTAGGCAAATTGGGAAACAAAAGAACGTCCTTGGAGCGGACCAGTCCCACCATTAGAAAAAGAATGCAATGAGCAACATATTATTTTTCCAACAGATGATGAATCCACAGGATTAGTTGTTATGGGTTGGAGAGGTCCAAATGTTTTGGTAAGGTCAAATTTTTTTTTTCTTTTGTAATGTTCTTCTTTTCTTTAGAAAATAATTGATAAATAAATAATTTTTCTTCTTCTTTAGAAAATAATTGAATTTTTTTGTAGTGTTTTGAATTCCACAAAAATTTAAATCAAGTCTAGCTTTAAATCTCATTGCGTTGTTGTCATTGCAAAATGTGTTACGTCTAGCTAGCACTTTTTGTAATAACATTATAGGGTTGTGCCTTGTCAAAATGCTTTGCCATCTTATGTTTTTTTTTTTTATAATCAGTACAATTAGCCTTTAAAAACAATCAAGTAAAATGATTCCTTCATTCTTCAACTTCCCTTCTCAGCTTTGTTGTTAGTTTTTGAGTTTTAAAAATTCATTTTTAAATAATTAGTATTTTTTAAGTCTTTTTCCTATAATGTAAGAACAAGTTGTTTTTTTTTAATTTAATAAAAAAGTTGGTTCACTATAATTGATATCTAGTGGTTTTCCATCTAACAATGTTTTCTTTATCATAATTTTATTTGGAAATAATACAGTCACCTTTTCAGTTAGATACCAAGAGTGTCAGTTTGACATTTTCAGCAACTGAATTATTCTAAATTGTTAAAAAGTTCTCATATTCTCAAGCATTGAAGCTTCTTATCAAGCTTTAATATAAATGGCTATTTAAAAAAGTCAAAAAGATTTTAGATTGTTCAAGATTCCAATAAGTCTTTTTTAACAATTAACATCTTTGGTGCATACAGCAAATGCACTATACATCTGACATGATTGTTAGTGCTGCATGTTTTCCGTGTCTTGAGTTCCTCTATACATAATAGGAAGACTACTAATTCAGATTCTGCATACTAATTCTAATTCTGCAGCTTCTAATCATCTTGTGTGGTATTTTGATTTTAATATTTGCTCTAAAAAAAGATTTCGTTTGCTTTTTTTAAAAAAGGAATTTTTAGGATCAAATGTCCTATTGGGTGTTTTGAGAGGTATTCTTTTAGAAGTCCTTTTAAAATATTTTTAAAACCTATGTTAACATTAGATGTTGTCTCCTATTGAAAATAAAGCAAATCGACCAATTATTAAACATGGTAGTTGTATTTAAGCCAAAAAAGAATTTCAGTAGAATTGCATCCTCAAGAAGAGTATTTGTTCCGTTTCTAATTCCAGTATTAATAGCTGCTGTATCAAAAACTTGGACAATAATATTATCCTTAAGTTTTCATTTCTCTACATCTTCCATTTTTACAAATAAAATGTTTTGATCTAAGTAGCTCAGACAAACATTAGATTTAAAATAATTACATTAATAAAAGAAATATTTTGTGCTGATTGACTAGGTTATCATATGCTTATTAAAAAAATGTATTTTGCTTTTATACTAATACAAAAAAATAAAACAATAGAAATATTCAATTAAACAAATAAAAAACAAAACAAAATGTCAGTTTTGTGTTTTAGATTAATTTGAATAACCAAGATTGATAATGAAATTCAGAAGAACTTGGAGATGTGCTATATGAACACTTTCATAAAAAAATGTTTCTAAAGAATATTTGAAATAGCCATTAGTACAATATATTGAAAAAAGTTGTGTAATATACATATATATATATATATATATATATATATATATATATATATATATATATATATATATATATATATATACAAATATATATATATATATATATATATATACAAATATACATATGTACTATATATATATATATATATATATATATATATATATATATATATATATATATATATATATATATATATATATATATATATATGTATATATGTATATATATATATATATATATATGTATATATATATAGTATTTATTGCTAGGACTATTATGGAATAACTGCATTGAATATATTGCTTATATATTTGACTGAGTCTACAATCTCACCACTGCAAAGGGAATTAGTTCAATGTGAAGAACCTATGTGTGGTGATGTATGTTTTTTTCTTTCATTGTTTTATCAAGTTTTGAATACTTTATTTTTTTTTGTTTTTTGTTTTTTATGTTTTGGTAAATGCTTAACTTCCAATAGTTCACTGTTTTATTTTTATTTATTTTTTGTTTATAAAAAGGGTTAAAAATGCAAGCTCAGTAGAAGGAATTTCTGCAATTATTTTAAATTATTTTTTATTATTATTTTTTTTTAGTTTATAAAAAGGGTCAGAAACAAGTTAGTAGCTTGTGCATTAATGGTAGATTTACCTAATTAAGACAGTTCTACCAGAAAAACTATTTTTTGAACTAAGTTTGCCCAGTCAACAGTAGTTTACAAAATTCAAAGGCAACTAGAAAGTAGATCTAATTAAAATCATTTTCAAACTGGAAGATCAAAAGAAAGACAATTTTTTATGGGTACAATGTAAGCTACAAGGAACTTGTACTGCAACAAATATCCATGATGATTGAAGTAGATTGAATTAAATTGTGTATTAAAGGGATGTGTAACAAAATTTGAAATTTTTGGAGGGAAATGACGTTATTGTGTTTGAAAGTGTTTAAATGACTGACATATACAAGGGCTGTTCAATAATTAACAAGACAAATTACCATTACAATATGAATATAAAATGATTAGTAGGATAATACCAAGAGTTATAATAATATTCATATTTGAATATGAAAAAACAACTATTAAATAAAATCTAATCTAAGATTATTTTATTCATATGTTAAAAAAACAAGCAAAGATGGTTCCCAAAAAACAATAAATTTAAAAAAAATTTCATTTTCAATTATATTTAAACAGCTTTACTAATAAAATAGGAATGTTAACAACCATTTACCTTATTTTGAAGAAGATAACAACCATTTACCTTATTTTGGAAGCAAAATTAACGCAGTTTTGATGGTTAATGTGGTGTTGTTAATAAAGCTAAGACAGTGTTGATCTAGATTTGCAATTAACTGTCAGAATATTAAAAAAACTAATTGAAAATAAATCCTTAGGACCAGATAGAGATTTTTGAATAAAAGAGAAATCGAGAATAAAAGAGAAATTGAGAGTACTAAAAAAAAACAATTTAAGTATTAATATGATTTCTGATGAAACTCAGAACTTCTAATGAAATAAAATGAAATATAATATATAAATGATAAACAAAATGTAATATGGTGTATAAAAAAAATATTTATGTTGAATTTCTGATGAAACATGTTTCTGATGAAACAAACATATTAGAGTTAAATTAAATTAAAACATTCGTTTATGGTATTTAAACTTATCCTTATAAAATTCTTTTTGATATAGTATAAAATATTTCTAAAGGGTTGTATAAACCCTTGTTATTCAAGTAATATAAAATAATCGTTAAAAACAAACAAACAAATAATAAAACTTCAATGCAATGTGTTCTTGCATCTTAAATAAAAAAATATGGTTTCCGAAATAATGTAATCACCATCATCTTTATTCAAATCACTTTCATTTGGAGAACACTGGTGACACTGTATTTCTAAAGACTCTCAAACTTTTCTTCTAAAATTATCTGCCTCTACTTTAATTGTGTTTTTTCCATTCCAGCCGAAGTCACCATGGCAATTTCTTGTATGCCCCACCACAATCAAGTTTTTCCATTTTCCCTCAAAAGTATGTCTTTGATATTGCCAAATGGTTGTTGAACCCTTGAGCTTTGTTTCACATACATGAAATTTTCCATATGAACTTTCCAGTTTGTAGACTCCAGTATAAGAGTTGTTGGGGAGTTAAGACTTGTTTTTTTGAGGTATTAATTGCTGAAGGTCTTTTGGAGATTTGAAAACTGGAGTGTACCCTGCATTTTTAAATTCTTTTTTAATTGAATACTCCATTTTGGTACCCAATTTAATTTTGCTTTTGGTTATTGATGTTATTGTTGTTGTTTTGTTGATTATTTTGCTTATTGTTTTTTTGTTTTTTTTTTACAATGTTCTGAAGTATTTTTTTATTATGATCATATTCTATGAGCATTTCTGTAAGAAACTCTAATTCATGATTTATATGTTCTTTGCTGCATAATGTAAAGCTCTTTGGATAATGTAAAGCTCTTTGCTGCATAATGTAAAGCTCTTTGGATAAAACCTTTGAATAAATCATAAATTAATTTTGGATCGTGACAAGAATGTGGCTATATTTGCACATTTGCTATAGCATCCTTACAATAGATATTGAATAGGTATGATCTGGATTTTTTATTTGTTACTGAGAGATTAAGAAAATTTATTGTGTGTGAATCACTTTCTTTTTCAATAGAATATTTTATATTTGTATGTTGATTATTAAACAATTTGAGTAAACATTCTGATTCTGCCTCATATTAAAACGGGAATAGATATTGTCAACATACCATGGTATGTATGTTGTTTTCATGTAAAATATAAAAGTTTGACAAGCATAAATCTAAAAGTATTTTTATTTCTGAAAAAAATAATTTTGAATTGTTCTAATAAAATATCTATTGGTTCTTTAACTGGTATCGAAGGGTAAAGATTAAAAATATATTAATACAAGGATCGATATCCCATGATTAAGCACATTCAACAAATTGTTTTTCGAAGTTTTGTTTTGTTAAGATAAATTAAATGAGATTTACTGAATAATTGGATAATTTGTGACCTTATCATACTTACTATAATTTGCATTGAATATTATTTAAGTAGCATGTTTATAACCCCTAGAAATATTTTATATTATATTGAAAAGAGTATTATAAAGATGAGTTTAAATACTATAAACATGTTTTAACTTAATTTAGTTATAAATTTTTTGTCATTAAAAAAAAAATGAATTAAAAAATAAAGAAGAATTTGTGTAATTAAATTTGGAATTGCTGAAAGTACTACACAGACAAAACATTGAGATGTTTAGATCAGATCCAAAAAAAAAATTTCATGTTTATTTTAATCAATTTTCAAACATTTAGGTTAACGTTTGCATGATGGAAAACAAAGAATCTTCATTTTACATTTTAACTGACAATGTTCCAAAAGAAAATATTTTCTTGATTAAAGAGAAGTATTTCTATTTTTTATTAAAATGTCTATAATTTAAATATTTCTAATAATTGTTAATTATTTCTTTGTGTCTGTTTTATTAGAGTTTTGGACATATGTCAAAATATTGCAAATGGTAATGAAGCCATTGACATGGAAAGAATGGTTGATGTGATACATAAAGCAATTCTTGAAGAGATGAATGCTGTAAGTTTATATATATATGTGTGTGTGCGTGTGTACATAAGTGTATATATATGAATAAAGAAAATATCTTTATATTATCATGTATATTGTATATTTAAAAGAGTGCTCAATAGATAAACTAGAGCTATATAGTATATATGTTACTGTTACCCGCAGTACCAGGAATTTGCTAAATGCTAATGTTTATAATATAATTTAATATTGCAACTCTGAGTTTCATGTGTTACCACAATCATCCGGCAAGTAGTAAAAGTTTAACTTTGCTACCTTTACTTTTAGTAGTAAAATTAAACTTTTACTACTTGCCTGATGATTGTGGTAACACATGAAACTCAGAGTCGCAATATTAAGTTATATTTTAAACATTAGCATTTAGCTTATTCCTGGTACTGCGGGTAACAGTAACATATACGCTATATATATACGCTATATATATATATATATATATATATATATATATATATATATATATATATATATATATATATATATATATATATATATATATATATATATATATATATATATATATATATATATATATATATATATATATATAAATCATTTTATTTAATATTTGATCGTTTTCAAACTTAGTCAAAAAACTTAAACAATTTTTTGAAAAATATTTTAGATTTAAGCTTCAAGTCATTTTCTTCTGAAAAATTAAATGATTCTCATTAACCCATCTTTACGAAGGTGTAGCATAATTTTTAAAGTGTACAAGTAAGTAAAAGTAAGCTACTTTTGTCATTTCTCCCTCTATTTTCACCTGTGGCATTCTAACCAAAACAGCCTTATACCTTAACACTACATCCACTATGTTTTGCAGTCAGTAATACACACTATTTTATCATAAATTCAACGATTGTTTTTTTCCAGACAATCTTATCTTGAAACCAAAGATTTAAAACTTCAACATGTTGGTCCGCGTTATGGTTAGGTTCGATAAAAAAAGTATATATTTGAAATTTTGTTGCAAAATGATAATAGAAGCTGATCCGCAAACCCTATTTCAGAACTCTAAGTTGACCAAAATTTGTCTAAAAATCTTGAAACTATATGAGTATTTCATACATAATGCTGCTATAAGTTGTTTAACATCTAAAAATCTTAAAACAAATAAATTAAAGTTTAAAATCTAAAAACAAATAAATTAAAGTAATATTACAACATAAATAGTTTTTAGAATAGTGGAAATGCAAGCAAATTTAGATTCACCATTATTTGCTTTCCTAAATGCATTTTTTATTTTTATGAAATAATAGTCAAAAAGTCAGCTACTTTAATATCATGCAACACATTTGCAGATAATTTGCAGATAATGCTGTAATATTGCTGCTTAATAGGCTAATATTTTAACTATAGTCAAAGCCTCGTGTAGTAGCTAAACTAATGAGCATGAATTGCTTATGAATTGTTTTTATTTTTTGATTTTCTTTCAAGCCGTAGTTTTATTTGTGTTGAATTTTTAAATTTCACAGTAAGTCTACATTTTTCTTAAGTGCTTCCTTCAAGATCAATTTTATACAATTTTCTAACTTCCAGATTTTCTTTTAATAATTTTTTTATCATTGTTAATTTTAATGACATGATAAACAATCCTTAGTAGAATTCTCAATTAAACAGAAATTTTTTTCTTGGACAGTTCTTGTTTTTACATTAAAAAAATGCCAGATGTTTTATCATTTCTTGTTTTAAGCAGATTCTTATGATTACAAAGAGTGCAAAATCTATGACACATTAAATCTAGTCTATGACACATAAAATCTGGTCTATGACACATAGAATCTAGTCTATGACACATAAAAGCTGCTGTATTCTTTAAAAGTTATCAGCAAGTGAACACATGCAAAAAATTTTCAGGAAATATGTTTTTTGATTGGGATCACCAGTCTTATAGTAACTAACTTGGTCAGTTGTACTTTTTTTTAAATTTTTTTTTTAATTATGAAAATAGTATACATATGAATATATATATATATATATATATATATATATATATATATATATATATATATATATATATATATATATATATATATATCAGGGTTCCAATTAATGCAAAAAAATTTAGTTGTGAAAAAAAATTTTTTTTTTAAATAATAAATTAAAACATTATCATCATAAAACTTTAAACTTCATATTTGCGCATAAACATGCTTATAAGTCTATAACAGCGTGGAAAATAAGAAATCAAAGGCGAGCGGTCAAACTGACCGGCTAATACATAAAATTGACGGTCAGTTGTTTTTATTGGGCGGTCAAAATTTTAATTTTTATTTTGGTTTAAATTTTTAACGTAGCAATTACATTTGCATGACGAATTACGTTTGCATGACGAAGCTTTGTAAATAAAACAATAACTTGATTACTTTAAAATAACTTAATTACTTTAAAATGAACGAACTCGTATTCCTTTTTTATTTGTATTCTATTTTTTTAAAAAATAAAAAATACACATTTTTATGTTATATCAAAAAAATTTAAACTGAATACTTAATCAAGTATCGTTTTATGTAATACAACTATAATAATTGCCTAAGTTACAAAAAACAAAGTTTTATATAACTTAAAAATGTTTTTTTAAAGATGTTTTTAGATATACGTTTCATCTGATTCATTATCCAAAGTTTCATCGAAAGACAATTTTAAATCTAAAGACTCGTCTGATGACGATTCTAAATCAATTAATGTTTTTATAGTTGTTTTTTTCTTTTCTTTTTTTGAATAAGTTTTTCGACTTTCTTGTGTAGGCCTTCGCAACGTATCTTCGGCCCATAATTCAATGGCAGGATTCACATCAAATTCTCCACTATTTGTTTCATCAGTACACACCCGAATTAAATTATTGAGCCGTTTTTCAGTTAAGCGATTTCTTGTGTCAGTTTTAATTCTATTCATAAGAGAAAAAAGACGCTCAACCTTTCCATTCGAAACAGGCAATACGAACAACAATTCAACAAGAAGTAGAACTGGACTCCAATCTTTTTTCATAGAACTCGAAAAAATTTGATACCATACTTTACGGTACTCAGTTTTATCTGGTGCCAAATATTTGACAGTGTAATCAACTAAGTTATGCCAAGCATCTAACATATTATTTACACTCCCAGTGAAGCCAGCATTACGTAACGGCATATTATAAAAGTCATACAATTTTTCGATGTTATCATCAGCAAATGAATTATTGGTGTTATTTTGAAACCAGCTACCAGTGTTTAGGATTAACATTCCATACATATCAGGAACTGTATTTTGTGTTTCCAAACGCTCTTCTATGGATTCGGCAATTAACGATACAATCATTGATTTCGAATTCTTAACTAAAGTTAGTGCGTTTGTAAAGTCATGAAGCTCAACATCCTGGAATGAATACTTACCAATGTTGTTTTTTACTTTTGCAAGGAAACGTTTGACAGTTGGTAAATCATTAAATTCTTTTTTCTTCAAGCGACTTAACTGTTTTTTAGTTTGTTCAATAAATCCAGATGATGCTACGGAATCAATTTCGTTGCTTTGAAAAGATAAAGATAACAACTTTGCTGGCGATAAAACTTCTATGAATAATGCTATATAAAGCGGTATTCGTCCATGATTCCATTGCTGATGATACCCTTTAAACTTTGCTCTTTCTGCTTGAGTAAAACTGAAATCTGCAGTCATGTTTTCAAGATGTTTCATATATACTCCATATTTGTCTAAGATCATCTCAAGTGCTTGAATTTTATGTGCAATCCATCGTGTTCCTATTTATTATTGCACAAGTATTTTATTTTATAAAATGTTTTTATTGCTCAAAATACTGTTTTATAAAGAACTTTTGTATAAAAAACCAGCATCTAATAAAGTATATTATTTTATAAAGTATTTTTTATAGTTAAAATTGAAAAAAAAATCCAATATACCTGATGCTTTTTTGGGGCGAATACCTGCAATGTCAAATGAATTACCCTCTTCAAGAATAGCAACAAGGTTTCCTAACTGTCGTAACTTTTTTGGGGATTTTTTATAAATGTTATACATTTTCAAAATGATGTTATTGACATCATTAAACGCTTTCATTTGTGCAAATTTATTTTTTAACGCTAACTCAAGGCGATGTGCAACACACCAACCAAAAGTTACCCATGGAATTTCTTTCTGAAGTAATACATTTACACTTGTTCTACTTCCTCTATTTACAGCTGCGCCATCAGCACCAAAACCAACTAATTTAGTTTTAAAATTTTCGATACCTTCTGATTCAAGGGATTGACTAATTTTATTGAAAACTCCTTCAGATGTTCCATGTTCAAGATCAGAAATAGAAAGAAAAGAACACTCAACGCATATCTCGGTCTTTCCTATTGGAGTAGGATCGAAACTGATAATAAATATAGCTTCTTTTTCAATTGCAGATACATCTGTTGATGCATCAATTAAAATACTGAAGTAATTTCGTGTTTTCAACTTATTTCTGAGAATATTTGACAAACTCAATCCAATGTAATCAATAAAAGTTCCACAAGTTATTTTATTTCTATATGCTTGGCCAAACTCTACACCATGATTTTCTTCCAAACGTAGTATTTTAGGGTATACGCTAGGCGGAAGCTCTTCTTTGGCAATAAAGTATGCTACCTCAAATTTTTTTTTTGTTAAATTTAGATCTTTCGTGGTCATGGTTTTCAGGCCCGATAAAATATCAGTTTGCCGCATTTCTTTCTGCAGGTTGCTTAATTTATCATTTCGTTCGCTTACATCCATTCCTTTACTTTTCATTGCTAATTCGTAGGCTCTTTGATGTGGCAAACCATTTGCATGATCAACTGCGCCACTGTGCTGTATCCTACAACTACCTTCATCGCTTCCCCATTCTGGCATATATCCTTTATAAATATCAATTTGTTTAGTATACTGACGACATACAGTGCATTGTAATGCTGTAACATTAGTTTCCATTATATAATATCTCTAGCCATTCATTTGCATTATATTTTGCAAGAGTAGTGTTTACCCATTTTTGAGCTGTTGTTAGCTGTAATTTTCTACTATTGAGTTTTTTCTTCTTTTCAACAGGTGGTTTTAATTCCGATCCTGCTTGTGTTAAAAATGAAAGTGTTGTTTGTCTCTTTTTAGTCGCCTCCATTTTGAAGTGCTGATGTTTGACGATTCTCTTACAATTTAGTAATATAAAAAATGTTCAAATTCGCAATTGTTAATTTGAAACTTATTTAAAAAAAACTCATTCATTGCTATGACTTCAGAAACTGAGGGAAAAGGTTACGAGAAAAATGAATGAAAAAAAAGGAGAAAATGTTCGTAGCTACATACATTGATTTTAAATAATGGTTAAATAAGAACTTCATTCGTCGTTACCGACGTTGAAAAAGAAAAATGATTGCACATTTTATATCTCATTTGTATCATTTTATATCTTTCATTCATTTTTATTTAAAATCATTTTATAAACTATTAATGTTATTTAGTTGATAATAATGTTAATGCCTCTCGTCGGCAGATGCTGAACTAATATTTAATAAAATCATGACAATCGTTTTATGAATCACTATCAAAATTATTTAAGTTACTTAAAACGAAACTTTATACTACAGTATATATATATACTGTAGTATAAAGTTTCGTTTTAAGTAACTTAAATAATTTTCAAAATTCACTATCAAAATTATTTAAGTTACTTAAAACGAAACTTTATACTACAGTATATATATATACTGTAGTATAAAGTTTCGTTTTAAGTAACTTAAATAATTTTGATAGTGATTCATAAAACGATTGTCATGATTTTATTAAATATTAGTTCAGCATCTGCCGACGAGAGGCATTACCATTATTATCAACTAAATTTAATTTTAATATTTAGATAAATTTAAAATTACCAAATGCGCGTTTGCTTTTTTTTTTCTACTATTAAAATTTAAAAAATATATATATTTTTTAAATTTTAATAGTAGAAAAAAAAAAGCAAACGCGCATTTGGTAATTTTAAATTTATCTAAATATTAAAGTTAACTTCTCAGTCACTCAGCGTCAACCGAACCAAGAGTCTTTAAAATAGAGAACATAAGAACCTCGACAATTTCAAATACGAACTTTCTATTTTCCGGAGTGTTAACTAATTGAAATCTAAGAAATTTATTTTCATCACAGAAGGGCTTGGTGTGCGGCTTTTAGTCGATAATTTGTAAGTTTTGTTGACTACGGATAAATTAAACTAAAAATAAAAAATAAAGGTATTTTTTCATTGCAATTGGCAGCAAAAGGTAAAATTTAAAAGCAAAAGGTAGAAAAAAAGAAAAATAAGTAAAATGATGTAAAGAAAATATAAATAAAATGTAGGAATAAAAAAATGTTCTTAGTTAATATTATATTATTATTAAAACAATAATAAAATAAGAACTTCAATCATTTATGAAAAAAGCAGTTATGGATTTCACCACCACTAAAATGAAATTAGTCTTGATAAGTGAAGCAAAAAAAATTAATAGTTTACGTCATTTATAATACTCACTAACGAAGCGATTTAAAGTAGCGTACAAAGGATAAAATTATTTTAAAAGCTTTTTTCAAAGATTTACATTTTATAAAATTTTGGTATATGCATTTTTAAAGGCATCCTGATAATTTGTCAAACATTATATAACTCTTTTTTTTTCAACCGGTCAACCTTGACCGGGAAGAATTCGTTTTGAGAGGTCAAAATAGCAATTTCAGTCATTTCGGGCGGTCAGTGACCGTTGACCGCCCGTTATTTTCCACGCTGGTCTATAATTTATAGACCTATAGACCTATATATTCGTATATATATATAGTTACTTATTTGGTCTATAATTTATAGACCAAATAAGTAAGATCAAAGCAGAAAAACATTAGATACCACATTTTTTATAATTTGTTTCTATCATACTATTAAAAGTTTTTCTAGTGTACTATTAAAAGATCTAGCGTACTATCAAAAATTTAAAAATATAATTTTTTTTTCATTTAAATGGTTTTTAAGTTAATGTTTTCATTCAATTTTTTCATTCAAAATGTTTTGTAATAAAAAGTAAAAGAAAAAAATTTTTTAATAAATCAAATTATATTTCCTTAACTTTAAGTATATGCTTGAATTATTTTTTTTGAAAAAAATTTCTTTGAACAGAAGTAAAAAAGTTTATTTTTTTAATTTAAATTTTTATGATTTAATTTTTGGTTTACTGTTTGCAATAATCACTGGTTTAACGTTTGCAATAATCACTGGTTTAACGTTTGCAATAATCACTGGTTTAACATTTGAAATAATCACTGGTTTAACGTTTGCAATAATCACTGGTTTAACGTTTGCAATAATCACTGGTTTAACATTTGCAATAATCACTGGTTTAACGTTTGCAATAATCACTGGTTTAACATTTGAAATAATCACTGGTTTAATGTTTGCAATAGAATGTTCTACTTTTAAAACTATTTTCAAGAAACAAAAAATAGTTAACTATTCAAAATGTTTATGATTCTAAATCTGATATTGTTACTGTAGCTAGATAAATGCTTAATTTTCAGGAATGATCCTCGCTATGCCGCTAGGTGTTACGAACGCCGCTGCAATTAAATTTTTAATGATTGAGCATTGAAATTCTTTTACATTTTTCCAATTTTTTAATTTCAAATTTCAATCGCAAAATTATTTGAATGAGAGAATTTTAGAAGACTAAAATTATCCTACTCAGATTTCTTTTTTAAAAAAATTCCTAAGAACAACTTGGGTATTTATTGAAAATGTTTGATCTTGATAGCGCTTTAAATAAAATGAAAATATAAAAAAATGGTATGGCGTTTTTCATAAAACGCGATACCATTTTTTCTTGTAAAATAATTTTTAGTTAAAAGCTTATGTGTGAACAACATATAAGATATAAATAGAAACATATGTATGGCTAACTTTTGCGAGTCTTTGAGTATATTAAGTAAATTTAATAGTTGAGTAACTGTAAGTCAAAGTAGTAATTTAACTGGTTGTTTTGATTTAGTTTACAGGTAAATTTACTGTGATGAACTTTATCCATTCAGTAGACAAAAACACTACTTTTAAGAATGGCCAGAAAAAAAATGCTAAATTAAAAAAGAAAAAAAAAAAAAGCGAAAATATTTTTTTTAAGAAAAAACTAATGAAATGCAAATGTGTAAAAAGCCATCGCAATTCGCAAAAAAATTTATATTTATAAAAAATAAAAAGAATATGTATTTATAGAATAATAAAATGTTTAAAATGTGTTGTAACAATGACAATCTTTATTTTTGTTTCATAAAATTTTATGTGTGTGTAAATCCTAATAATCTTTCTTTTTGATCTTTTAGCTAGAAGACCACCCTCACGATACTCTATCTCATTTGGTGATTGGGGATTTCCTTTTTTCTGCTAAAAATGATGATTTACAAGCATATGTTAACAAAGTTGGTCGTTTAAAAAATCTCAAACAAGAGAATGCAGATTTTTGGGTTGAATTATTAAAAAAATATATGGTCGATCAGAAAATGGTGGTTGTTGTTGGTGAGCCAAGTGAAGAACTGATGAAGAAAATGGGAGATGAAGAAAAAATGAGGTTAGCTGCTCAGGCTGATCAATTAGGTCCAGAAGGTCTTGAACAGATGAAAAAAGAATTAGAGGCGGCTATAAAGGAAAACGAGGTTTAATGATTTTTTCTTATATTTAAGATAAATTAGTTATTACCTTCATATATAATTTATATATTCATATTGTTTTTGTTTTACCTCTCCAAAGACCAACTGCAATTACGTAAACCTTATTTTTTAATGAAACGAAAATCTTAATAAACAAAGTTACTCATAAATAAATCATAAATATTAAACTGTTTTTAGTTGTACTAAAAAATAACATAAGGCAACATTAAAACATAACATAAGGCAACAGTTTGATGTTAATTTTAATTGAAACCTAAACTTTTTTTAACTTCTTACTTTTTGCGATAAAAATCAAAGCCAAAAAAAAAAAAAATTAAAAAAGGTTTATCACCTTTTACTTGATACTCATTTGCTATCTTAAAATAAATTTAATTGTATGTTTGTTAAAAGCTTTTAATTTTTTTAAAATTTTTTTTATTAAAGCTTTTGATTTTTTCATTTGTAGTTTTTAATTTTTTTGCTTAAAGTTTTCAATTTTTTTGCTTCATTTGAATATAATAATAAAATAAGTGTCTTTTTTATCCAAAAAGAAATTAATTATATATTACTTGATGCCTTGCTGTTTCATTGTTCACCTATACATAACATTGCTTGTTGTAAAGTTCTATTTATGAAATATTTACAGTTGCAAATAACTTTTAAAACAATGTTAATGTTGCCCATTAAAATGCATTTTTTACACTCCTATTGTCATGTTAGGTACATTGTCACCATGTCAGGCATCTGCAATATGTCTAACATGCTAATGGAGACCCAAATGTGTACAACATACTGAATGAAACCCAAATTTACATACTGGTTTTACAAACTTTTTTTTTGTTTTTTTTGTTTTTGATTCTCTATAAAAAAGTAATTTAACACTTTTTTTTTAAACATCTTTTATTTTATTTTAAAAAGATAGTAGTTATTTTTTTTTAAAGAAAGGATGAAATAAAGAAAACTTTGTTTTACTCGAGTTATTGGATCCCTATGACTGACAATGTGTAATCGCTTATCAAAAATACTAATCAAAATTACTTAAAATAAAGTGCAGTTTCCTTTAAAGTTTGCGCCTTTACTGCTTTTAATATAGAATGTTTTAATATACACAAAACTCTTAAGGTACCAATTTAAAAAAGGTTATCGTGTTTCTCTTTTTTATATGATGATCCTTATTTGTTAAACAAAATATAATCCGAAAAAAAAGTTACAAGTTACATTTTTTTTTAAACATTTTTGCTTCCAACAAGGCTGCAAGCAACCACTAGTAGACTTGGAAGTTATTGGAAGAGAAAAGATGAAGTTTATAGAGCAAGATAACAATTGACAACAACTTAAAAGATTGCAAATTATATGAATCAGGAAAGCAAGTTGAGGGAAGTGAATTCTAAAGAACTGATGTTCAAGGAAAAAAACTAGACAAATAAGAGTTTTTTGAGCACTTAGTAACAGTCATTGTAGAAGGATGAGCCTTAATGGAATGACAAGTAACACAAGAACGAATTTTAGTAGATGGCACAAGAGGCTCTTTAGAACAGTGCCCATTATAGTATTTGTAGAAAAGAGAAAGATAAGCAACATTAGGTTGATGTGATAATGGTTGGAGTTTGGCATCAAGAGCAGGTCCAACTATGTTTACAATGCATTTTTGCACCTTCTATAAAAGAGAAAAGGCATCACTGGAACATCAGCCCCAGATATGGCGACAGTATTCCATACAAGGACGATTTGAGATTTAAAGAGATAAAGAATAGAATTATTAAAAGTATTGAGTACATTACTGTTCATAAATAAAGGAAGATGTTGAAAATTATGAAAAAAAAATTACTCATTTTTATTATAAAATCAGTCTATTTTTAACAATAACTATAATTTTAATTTAATAATAAAATCATTCTAATTATTATGGTATTTAATAATTTATAATTATTTATGGTATTTATAATTATTACTAAATACATTTTGTAAAAGTTTCATAACATTTTATATTTTTAATTGTTTTAATAAAGAAGATAATATGTTTTTGAGATAATAATATATGTTTTCAGATAATAATGTATGTTTTTGAGATAATAATATATGTTTTCAGGTAATAATATTTGTTTTCAGATAATAATATATGTTTTTCAGATAATAATATATGTTTTCCGATAATAATATACGTTTTCAGATAATAACATATGTTTTCAGGTAATAATATGTTTTCAGATAATATATGTTTTTCAGATAATAATATATGTTTTCAGATAATAATATATGTTTTTAGATAATAATATATGTTCTTCAGATAATAATATATGTTTTCAGATAATAATATATGTTTTTCAGATAATAGTATATGTTTTGCTTTATGATTACTAGTACTTATCATAATTTTGTTTTGCTTTATTTTTGACTAAACTTCCTAATTTTTAGTTAATAGCACTGAAAATGTGAATAAACAGTTTTAAATATTAAAAAAAAAGAAACCCAAAACTATTTAACGTAGTTAAGGCAATTAATAAAACTAAAATCGAAATTTAAAAAAAATCTTGTCATTAACAATCTATAACTTTGAAATGAAATAGATATAAATTTATTTTTTTGTTAGATACAACTTCCTCTGCTTGTATTTTAAAAACATTTCTTAGAGATTTTTTTTTGTTTTTACAGAATTTGAGACAAACATCTTCTTCCGCGTAGTAACAGTAATCGTGATTTGGAAAATAGTAGTGCTTGTACGTTTACGGGCTATTTGAGACTTTTATAAAGTCTCTTCTTTTGAGTTCTTTAGGGTTTTGCTCAGTCTTCAAATTGTTTTAAATAAAATGTAAAAATTTGATCATAAATCAAAAGAACTAGAATATTTACAAAGTGTTCAAATAAATTTCCTTAAAAAAATGTTTGTTTTTTTCTTTCAAAGTTATAACTTTCAATAAACAGAATTGAATAAATTATTACATAGTAAAAGCTCTTTTTCTTCTATTTCTTTGAGGAATATTCTATTGTCTAAATTTCTTTGCAATAGTTAAAATAATTCCAGCACCGAGCAGTTTTTACCTAAAAATTCCATTCAAGAACTTGAGATTTAAACAATCTGAAATTAAAGATAAAGTTAGGGTTCCATAATATACAGCAATTATATAATATTAAATTATATAACATAAAATCTTGAAAAACATGATACATTTCAAATAAATTTTAAAAGATTGATTGTAGTTCACAGTAAGAATTTTGGTGTTTTTCCTTTAAACAATCTAATCGTTTATCTTGCAGACCAGATATTTAACAGAAATAACTTGTTTGTTTAAACTAATAACCCACTGACAAAATTTATTTGAAAAGCACCTTAACTACAACAAGTAGGTCTAGATTTATTTTTGAGTTTTTTTGCAGATTTTATTTTGTGTAATGCTGTAGTTTTTCATGTTTTTAATTAATAGTATAGTAGAACTGTAGTTTTAGAATGGTCGCTTTGTAAAAAAAATATTCTGAGTTTCTCACCACATCTCCAGTAGAATTTTACTTAACTTGTTACTTTGTGAGATCTTCAAAAGATTCAACATTTCAGAGTTAAAGAGTTGTAACAACAGTTAAAAAAAAATAAGCAGCCTCCTTGACTGTAAAGTCTTGGAAACTGAATACAGTGAAGAAAAAGATTATTGTTTTATCAAAAAACATAGACTTTTACTTCATGCATACTGACATACATTTTATTTTAAAGTTTATTTTTTGTTATGGTAAAAAAAACTGTATAAAACAATAAAACAGTATTGCAAGGTTGTTTTATCAAAGTAAAAAAATTTTCTTTGTTGATAAAACAACCTTTTGTTTTTCAACAAACAATTGTATGTTGTAGCTAACATAAACTAAATGTAACAATCAATGTATTTTTGTTGCTGCAGAATGATAAAAAATGAACTTTAATTAATTTTTTTTTGATTTAAAAGTTTTTAAGCAGTAAAGTTCAATATTAAAAAGTTTTTTTTTAATATTTTTATAAAAATTAAAATGTATGTTATTAATGGCATACATAAAAAAACATACATGTAAAATGTTTATTGTCAACATAAGCATTAATCTTATTATTTTGTGTACTATATATAAGTACTATAACTATACTCTACATCCTTTTTTGCCATATCACCTGGTTCTGTAAAAAATTTTCTTCGTTTTAAAGCACATGGTCCTGTTACGTAAACATCTTCTATGTCATAAATAATACCTTTTAATGCTTATCCATTAAAATACATATCCATTTTTCTTTAAATTTTTTTTAATTTTAATTTAAATTGTTTATAACAATTTAATTCTTTTTCTAACACATTTTTAAATACCTGTAAGTTAACTTAAAGTCCAAGTTTCTTAAAAGTATTTCTCTAATTTCTGAATACTGAGTTTGACTCAATAGTTTCATCAGCATTTTTATTTTCCTCCGTTATGCTTATTTTTTATTTTTCTTAACTTATGCTGAAACACAAACAAAATAAAATTAAATAAATAAAGTTGAATATTTTTCAACTTTTTTAAATCATGTAAATAAAAAAAAGGACCAACTTGACTAAGTTTCCCTTAGAATATTTTTAAAGAAGACATGTTAAATATTTTAAAATGTATGATGCAGTAGAGGAAAGTTTGCACTTTTGATAAAACTTAAGGTTTAATCTGGTTTTTTGTATAAAAACAAAACACAAATTTACAGCTAAATTACTTAGTTAAGTTTAAAACTCAAAAAAAAAAAAAAAAAAAAAGTAATTAAAACAAATTACATATTATTTTTTCAAAAATATATTTCATTTCAAATTAAAAACAATTTTTACATAAGGTAAACTCATTTCGAATAAAAACCGTCAGAACTTACTAAACTTAAGATGCACAAAAAATTTAGAATTTCACTAAAATTACAGATCATCACTTGAAAAATCGCTAGAAACCTCTTCAATTAAAGTGACTCCTTCACTTTGCCAACTGTGAAGGGGTCCCTTTAATTGAAGAGGTTGCTTATTTTATTAAACTATTACCCTCCAAACTTTATGAAAATAGATACAATTTTTATTATTATTATTTTTTTTTATCAAGTTTATCAAGAAGATTAAATTTTTAAAAAATTACATTTATTACAAGCAAAGTGATATGCTAGATATTTTCTACATGAATAATATCAAGAAGTTATAGATAACATGTTTGAATTTCTAACTGTTGTATTTAGCAATAGCTTCTATGCAATTGTATTTCTAGTTCATATGCAAAAATTTCTAAAATCTTGGAAAATACATTCAATTTAAAAACCCAAAACATTGCTAAAATAGTTTAATTGCCAAAATTATAAAACAAACTTTTCTATATTAGGGCAGGCGAGGCTTTATAAAACAAGATGATTCCATATTAGGGCAGGAGAGGTTCTTTAGATACGTTAAAGGCAACTCACATAGGAGAAGGAAAACTATGTTTCTTGAATTTAATTGTGGGTAAGTGGAGTAGGAGCTTTTCTTAGTGATAGCACTACAATAAAAATAATTAGTCCTAACTTGCAAACCAAGTTGATGCCTGGAAGTCTTTTCCATAAGAAAATGTCATTATGAAAATTTTAAAATATTAAAACAAATTATTAAAGTTCAATTAGAAAAAATATTTAAAATTATTTGACCTTTTTAATAAAATGTGGATTTTTTTTTTTTTAATCTAAATTCACCTCCCTAAGGCCCAGAAGGCTACAGTTGACGCTACAGTCAAGGAGTCTACTTTAGTTGTGGTTACAACTCTCTCTTAACTCTGAAACACAAACATTGATGAACAAGGGCGCTACACACAGAAACAAGTTAAGCGCTGTACTACCGGGTACATGGTGAAGATTGAACTTGAAACTTCTCACTTATGAAGTGAGCGCTCTGCCACTACACCACTACACATTATACTTCAATTTAACTTTGCATAAAACATTATATTACTGTATATTATGCTAAAATAGCTATCTGCAGGTGTTTCACTGCATGAAAAGCTCTCATTAACTAAGGGTTTAGGCTTTTTATTTAAATTATTTAAACATTAATTTTTTTTAGTAATTCAACTTTTATATTTTTAGCGTGAGCCTGCAAAAGAAATTATTAATAGTTTGCCTATTCCATCACCAGAAAGTTTATCATTTCATCAGATTGATAGTTTTTGTAACCTTGCACCACCTTCTAATCTAGAATTAGCAGAGATGTTCCCTATTAATAGCATTCCATGTGCATTTTATGTGTACAATGTTAATTCACTTTTTACTACGGTAACATAAATTTTTTATTTTTGTATTTGTTCTATATATTTATTATGCAAACTACACACTAAAACATACAAGTTATTTTGAGTATTAACAGTTTTAATTTAAAAGTAATTCAAATTTTTTTACTTTTTTATATTTTAAATTTCAGGGTATTTCATTATTTTTAACATAGAAAATTTAAATAATCTAAGAGTACTAATAAAAAATTTTTATTAAAAGGTGACACATATTTCATATTAAACGTTTATATTAAAATTTATATGGCTAGCATTTAGCTTGCATGACTAACTTTAAATACACGCAACTTTTGGTAATGAATATAAGGTTTGTGAGAACTTTGAAACTTTGAGAACTTTGTTTATAACTTTTTATTACTTATTTATTAGTAGACTGTGTACCAATACAGAACAAATTTACTAGAATGTGCTGAATATTTTACTAATGAAGAATATTTCACTAGAATATGTACTTATGTAGAACATTTTACAAGACTGTGCAGAATTTTTCACTGGTCTGTACCTATACAAAACACCTTCTTTACTGTGTTTGGGGAAAACAATTTTCTAGATTGTACCCTTGCAATGTGCCTATTTGCTAGACTGTACACTTGCAAAACATTTGTGTTGTAAAAGCATCATTTTATATAACAGAAACAATAAAATACAATACAAGAATACACACAAACCTTTAGCTGGTTTTCATTTTTAAAAAGTTTCAAGGTTTACTAAAAGTATAAGGTAACTAAAAGTATAAGGTAACTAAAAGTATAAGGTAACCAAAAGTATAAGGTAACTAAAAGTATAAGGTAACCAAAAGTATAAGGTAGCTAAAAGTATAAGGTAACTAAAAGTATAAGGTAACTAAAAAAAAGGAAAAATAAGGTAACTAAGATAACTCAAAATAATAATAAAAATAAGTTATAAAGTTCTTCCTATTTATTAGTAATTTCATTATTTAAGCAATTGTATTTTAGCAGTTCCGTTAATGTAAAATCTTTTTTAGTAATTCATGTTATTTGTTCAGTTATTCCAGTAATTTATGACTCATGGCTTGCTAGAGATGGTTTCTTAATAAAAATACTCATTCTGGGGAGTTTAACTGCATCTGGTCTTTGTTTTGCAGAAGGCTTGTTAGACATAGACTTTAGGGGTAAGCAGAAAAATTCTGTTGACCTGCCATACATCCTTCTTTAACTAATGGACTCACAAAGATGTAAACTTGTGTTTCCTGCATAGGATAATGAATGCTGAATCCTCTTGAATTATGGCTTTGTATTTTCCTTGTAGTGGGTATGCAACCTTTTCTGTTATCTTATAATGAGAATAGAGCTCAAAAACTTAATGGTTCTCAGACTTGCTGGTAGTAATGTTTCCCAAACTCTGGTAGCTCTTAGAAAAGCTGGTTCCATCAACAACTGTAATGTATTAAAGTATTTACAGTGGCAAATTATGCATTGAAGGTGTCCCATGGAAGATGTCCCATTTAGTGCTTTTAGTGCGCATTGTTGAAGTCACATAAGCTGACTTTTATTTTATTTTGAAAAATCTTTTAATTTTTCAAAAGAAAATAGTTCCATTTCTCATACATTGATCATATTAACTCTACCAAAGATAAAGCAGAACTATGGTTTCAATTTCTAAAAAACTCTAAAGATGGGTCTAACCCCGTAACTAGTTTCCTAAATACCCCACAATTAGTTTCCTAAATATTATTGGCATAGTCTTGGAATCCTATATTTAAAAACATCTAATACTTAATTTTGAGCCTAACAACTTTCTCTTTTACAATCATTATAGATTTTGGTCCTCTTTTCTACTACAGACTTCTTAACCAATATAACAGAAAAAGGTAAAGGTTAATATCTCTTAATAAAGCCTGGCATGCTGATTATCCCCATAAGATTGCTCTATGTAGTGCATCTAGAGAAATTTTTAATATTAATGAATCATTCTTTTCTAGCACTAAAGTTGTTCTTAATAGACAACACTCTCCTTCATTTCCAGTAGCTTCTGGGATGCCAGGTACCATCCTTGGCCCTTTGATGATCCTAATCAATACTAAAGATCTTTCTAATCTATACTAAAAAGTTTTCACTATTTGGTGCTTAAAACAGGCAATCTTTATTGAATCTGATCTCTCCTCTATGACAATGTAGGGCTTGCAGTGGCTAATAAATTTTAACTCAAAAAATAAATAAATAAGTAATTATCAGTAATTACTTATTTTTTTTAAAATAAAAGTTACTGAAAATTATCAGTAAAAAAATTCATTTGTTTACTGATAATAGTTGTTCCAATATTGTTAATCTTCTTTTATTAGTAAATGGAAACACTTTTACTAATAATATAATTTTACTCTCATTTGTTTTTTTACTTTTGCAGATTTGTTTTTAATTTTTCTATATTTGTTTTTAATTTTCAATATTTGTTTTTTAGTACTTTTTTTTATTTTAGTTAATTGCTATTATTGACACATCAAATTTATCTGAAGATAGCAGAATGCTACTACCATTGTATTCAGAGGTTTTGTTTGAGTCCCCAATAAAAAAAGATGGAGGTATGAGAAGAATTGAATTATAAAAAAGGAATTGATATTATCTTATTTTTTGTTATTATATAATTTTTTAATCATAACTTCATGCTTATTTATTTTATTTTCAGTTATTATTCCATATGAAGAAGTGGTCAAACAAATTGATAGAGACACACTTAATACTAATGCATCAATAGGTGTCAAAGGTTGCCGTTTCTCTACTGGAACTTATTCAAATCTTCTAGTGATTACTATTAAGGTTTACTATTAATTAATTAATTAATTAATTAACATAGTTAATGTTTTTTTTTAAACAAAATTTCCAACAAGTCAATATTTTTAAAACAAAAAGCTTTTAAAGTGTTTTATTAAACATAAACCTTTACTTACAAATTGCCTTACAACAATGGTCATTATAATAACTATTGTTGTAAAGAACCAATCAAGAACTGCACTATTGATTTAATAAAAGAACTAATCAAGAACTTATCATTATAACTATTTAGGAAATATTGATTTGACAGATTTGTTTGGTTTTACAGAAATATTTCTTACAAACATTATTTCTAAAATATCAACAAAAAGATCAAATTGCTTTAGTTTCCAAAATCCCAGCAATATGGAGAGCATAATTGATGAACTTTGTTGGTAAACTTTTCAATACTGACTAGGTATTTAAATACCTAATAATTGAACTAGACTGAGCAATAAAAAGAAATGCTTGAACTAGACTGATCAAAAACACAGATTTATTTTAAGGAGAAAAGCTTATACAACCACAGTCATCAGTAAGTTAAAATATACCAAAAACAAACAGAACTCATATGCAACATATATGAAAAAAACAATCATAAATCTATATTAAATAAGTTTAACTTACTTTGAAGCAAGTATATATATGCATAGATAGGTCTGATTCACACTTCACACTTATTTTTTACTCATTTTCAATAGCAGAAAATGGTAGAAAGTAATGATCTTAGCTTGATTAAAGATCTAGTTTAACGTTACCTTTTGCATTGCTCAAGCATTTTATGCATATAGAATAACAAAGTCGATATATATAAAAGTTGACTTAAATCTTTTGGCAACAATAACATCAAAGCCTTTGTTTCCATGTGTGTGTGTGTGTGTTTGTGTGTGTGTGTGTGTGTTTTAAATATAAGCTTTGAAACTTTATTCTGTTTCATTTCTTTTATTTATTTAACAATGCAGCAGAAATTGAAAAAATAAATAAAAGTGCGGTAAACAAATATATCGACCTTAGAGCTGTAAACATATGCCAACCATATATTAATTCAGCATTTATCCAAGTCATATTTTAGTAATGTGGAAATTATTTAGCAAAAAGTATCAGGAATATATTTTGCCTTGCCTTGTTTTAATTTTGTGTTAAAATTATTAATTTTAATCAAAATTTTCCTTAATTTCTTATAAGTAATGGGCTAAAAAAATAAGAAGACAGGTATCTCAAAAAATATATATTTAAACTTGTGTTTACAAATCCATAAAAACAGAAAGTCTTAAATTTATATATCTTTAAAACAAATTTAAAACATATAAATGATATATAGTTAAATCTTTAGTAAAACAAAAAAACAAATAAAAACAAATAAAACACAGCATTTATCAATTTTCTTTGAAAACAATTAACATTGAAGACAGCACAACTTTTGTAATGAACATACTTTTCAAAATCAGTTATAACAGCAGCCATCTACAGGACTGAGGCCTGACACAGCCTATTATAAAGAAAGACATATTATAACAATAATATTTATTAATTACTATAATTAAATTACTTTATTATAAAAACATTTTGGCTACGGATCAATTTTGAAATCAATTTCTTTAATAAAAAACCAACTATAATATCTCATTAAAAAAGCAAAATTATTAATAACACTTTAAAATAGAAAAAAAAATTGAGATTTAAGCAATTAGATTATAGTAAGATCAAATATTATCTTGACTTTTAATATTAAGATTAAAAGCAGTTAGGTAGGTTAATGAAACTACATATAATCATTTTTAACAATAGACACAAAAGGAAAGGTAAGCAAAGCTGTCTATCAACACAAAACATAACAACAAAGTACATCACGACAATTGCACAGAGCAATAGCAAATAGCATAACATATTAGTATAATCCATTACATTACACTATATATTAGCATACATGTGTTTTCTATATAAGTATGAAAGGCTAGATAACAGAACCTAGATATACAACAGTAACACCTCTGTCCTGTTATCCACCTGCTGTTACACCTCTGCTAAGTATACCGCTTGGCTGGCAAGAGTGGATATCTTGCTCTGCACTATTTTACTTTTTTTTTAATAGAATTTTAGTTATAAAAAATAGCAGGCTAGTAATAGTCTAGCTTCTACCATACTTTAAATGGGATGTTTATTAATTTTTAAAAACAAACTATTAAATGTTCTAGTTCTTGAACATGCAACATATAATTGTCCATGAGAGAAACAAAAACAAACTGTTTTTTTAGATGAACACCAACTCTATCAAATGTTTAACCTTGATTCTTATTAATTGTCTTTGAATAAACCAATCTGACAGGAAACTGACATTGTTTCAGAATAAAAGGTAATTGAGAATCTGATGGAGCCAACTGAATTCAAGAAACAAAGACCTGTTAATCACCATCAACACCTGTCAAAACTTCTACATCAACATAATTATTTTGAAGAGAACAAACTTTCATTTGAATGCCATTACATAACTCAGTTTATCATCATTTGCAAAATATTGTAAAATTATGAACATGTAGCAAACTACGCTTTTGAAATTCAGTAACCTGAGCATGATTCACAACTTTCCCTAATACACCATGTCTGAAAATATCATTTAGGAGATTATCTAATTTGAGTTTAGATACTCTAGTAACTAAGTCAGGTTTATCATTTGCAGCCTGTCTTGGATATAAATTTTCAGTAATCTTGCGCCATTTGGGGTTACAGGTAATAAAAGATCTGGTTTACCATACTTTTTAATTATAGCCATAGAATCTTCAAAGTTTTTTTTTAAAGCTCTAGAACTTCTTAAATAAGTTGATGCAAAACTACAACATGCCCTGGTCTAACATTATGATCGTTTCCAAGGTTGTTTACATGTTCATTAAAGGCATCATACTGCTTGCTTCTCAGTTTGTTTTGATTATTTCTGATGAAGGCAAGACACTGCCTAAACCATAGGATCTAAGTTGGCTGACATACTCAATATAATTTTAAGAGAATGACCTCTTGGGTAAATAACAGCTTCCCTAGAAATAGGTGGAGCACCATCTTCACCCATAAATACAACTGCATTTTCATTATGTGAAGGCAGATTATGACAATGTTTTTTCTGCCCTTCAAGTAAAGACATTTTTACAACTGAGACTGAGCGACCTTCTATAGCTGCTTGATGAACTCCTTCATTTTCTACTTCAGCCATGTTTTTAAATGCAAGAGCAAATAGATCACTTTGCTAACTATAGTTTGCAAAAATCATTGCTACTTTGTTGTATTCTAAAAGTTACTGCTGCAAGTGGGTCATAGATATACAGTTGACAATATGTTGGGGGAATATCTTGATCTGGTCTAAGATTAGGTAATCTAATGAAAATGAAAAACTTGACTACATACTTTAAAACATGGTGGCCCATGGTTCCTACGTTTAACCACATTAGCTGTTAATGAAGCTAAAAAAAGACATGCATTATAATTTCTAACATATTTTAAAAAATTGATATTGGAATTGTGATCTACATAACTCCCTTTATATAAATCTTGTGGAAGTGGTGGAAGTGGAAGCAAAACTACCTTTCCATTATGGTAACGTAGAAAATGTGTTTTATCAGGAAACTTTTTAAAACCATAATGCTGACAGATCTGGGTCAATTCTCTTTTAAAATGATAATCTGAAATATTATTACTTCTTGCTAAACAATGCATTCTTCCTTGTCTGCATTTCATACACTTCATAGATTACTTTCATGGTTAATTTCATCTCACCTAGGTCTATTTCTTTCAATTGGAAGAAAGTTATTATTAACTTTATCTTCATTAGGGTTCAAATTAATTTCTGCTTGCCAAGCAGCATTTCTTACATTTTGTAGATGATTAATTTCATCTTGCCTAGCTCCATCTCTTTCATTTCAACAATGGTTATTATTAACTCGTCTAACCACATTATCCTAATTAGATTTCAAATTAATTTCTGCTTGCCAAGCAGCATTTTTTACATTTTGACAACAATTAATTTAATTTTGCCTTGTTGTATTTCTTTCATTTCAATGATTATTTTCAAGTTGTCTATTGCATTTACACTAATATCTTCTTCAAACCCGATATCATTTGTGTCAATTTCACTATTATCATGAAGAGTGTTACTACTGTATATAACAAAAAACATAAAAAATCTTGTGATCTTTTTTTTAATAAAATTTCTTACTATTAATCTAAAGACAAAAATAAGTATCTTTAATAAACCTATGCTACTTAAAAAAAAAAAAACTAAATGAAATCATGACTGACTAATTAAAATTTATTTAACTATTACTCAAGGTAAAAAACAACAACATGATTTTAACATACTCTTAGGTGCCTAATAAACAATTTTATAAAAGTATTCAAGATTATTTCAAAGTTATTACATTTTTATTTAAGATTTATTGAAATCCATATTTTTTTATAAGTTTTTTTACAAATTAGTATGACAAAAAAAATATAAACTTATTATGTAATGGACTTTGGATCATAAATATAAAACTTTATTTAATAACATTAATTATTTTCAATTTAAAAAAGAATGCAAACTACAATGCACAATATTGTTAAAAAAAATGAAACAATTTTAGCAGAGTATATAATATGTGTGTATATATATATATATATATATATATGTATATATATATATATATATATATATATATATATATATATATATATATATATATATATATATATATATATATATATATATACAAATACATACAAATACATATATACACACACATATATATACATATATTCAAGTACCTTTAAAAAGAAACATAACACTTTAAACAAAGAAACATGGATTAGAATAATATTTTTATTTTTTGACTTAACTTCAATTAACTTTCAATATTTTGATTTTTTCTATTCGTAACTATTTTATCTAAGAGAAAATTAACAATCGTTAGTATACATACAATCATTAGTATACATACAAGCACAGAGAAGTATAAAATTACTGAAATATACGTAGGGGAGACCGGGGCTAGTTGGCCGCAGGGGTAAGTTGACAAACTGTGTTTATCTTCAGAGTGTAAAAATCGTAACTTTTGGAACATTGCTTCCTTTTTACTTTACAAAGAAAATAGTCGTATGAAAAAAAAATTATTGTAAAAGTTCCAGTCACAATTGGTTTACTATATCCTGTCAGACTTTTTTTCTAAGTTGCCATTTTTCAGGATCTATAGACTGTTTATTGAAAAAAAGGCTTTTGGGGTAAGTTGGCAAAATTTTCACAGGGTAAGTTGGCTCATAGCATTTACTATGGAAAAAAATATATTTTTATAAAATTTTTATTTTTATTTTTAAAAATTTTTAACAATATTGAAAAAGTTTATTCTTACAAAAAATTTTTTTTTAGGTTTTTTTTTCACAGATAAGTGGGTTACTGTTTTGGCTGTTATGCGGACTAATATACCAGCTAAAATTAATATTAAATTTTTAGCTTAAATTTGTTGCCAAAATTAATAGTAAAATTTCTATTAATTTTGCACTTAATAGTATTAATAATCATTTTTATAGTTTGCACCAACTTACCCTGTGGTGGGGTAAGTTAGTGCAATTTTTTTTTTTTTTTCTTTGAGGGCTTGGGAAGGCCCAAGGAATTTTTTTTTTGCAAATGAATGCAAATTTTATAAATTACCCAAATTCATACTCTTTGAGACTACATTTTAATATTTTTAAAAAATTGTGCTGTTAGGGCTACAGAGCTTATAGAATAAAAACCTACATTTATATATATATATATATTAACATACATGTTAACAAATAACAATCTTATTTTTTTATTTTTATGCCAATATTACACTTAACACATTGAAACATAAAACTGAAAAATCTATAAACCTGATAAACTAAAAAAATAAACTATATATGTATCAAAACATATATGTATACAAATATAAACAAAATCCTAATCAAATTGTGTTAAATTTATAACAGAGTTTATAATTTATAACTTTTTTTAAATTTATAACAGCTAAGTGAAAATTTTATTACACTAATAAAATTTTCACATTTTAAAAATAAGTTTGCAAGAAAACAGTTACAATAATCTTATAAATATTATAAAAATGTTTTGTTCATTTTTAGGTTGAGAATGAAAAATATATAAAAGGTGTTGAATGGCTTCGAGATATTCTTTATAACTTGCAGTTTGCTCCAGAACGTTTGAAGGTGGTAGCAAATAAAATTCTGAATGGCGTTGCTAAGTAAGTTTTGTTTTAAATGCTGTTGCTAATTAAATTTATTTTTGTTTTTTACATTTTAGAAATAAATTGTTTTTGAAAAGTTTTATAACATACATTTTTAAAAATTTTTTAGTATTTAATATTTAAAACATGTTGACTATGTGTGCTTGACTGTGTGTGCTAACTAAAGAATAACTGATTGTTAGCAGAATTTGTAAGTTTTTTTCAGAACCCTAACAGTTATTACACCCAATATACAATTTAAATGAGTTAAAAAAAAAATTTTAATCTTGTTACAGAATTTATAAATATATTTTTTTCCCTGTTATGTTTTTGTAAGTTAAATATGAAAGAGTCTGCAGTTTGTTTTTTATTAATATTTTTTTTTTAATTTGTTCCTTAAAAAATGTAAACATTTAGTGCTAAAAATTTTTACATAAACTAACCTGTATCCATATCCTGCAATAATTTTTGAAGTAAATTTAGAGATGTGTTATTGATGCAACAACTCAAACATCTATGCACCACCTATGCATATATTAAATTTATGAAGTTAAAATTTTTTTCTGAACATGAAAAGATAAATGAAAATACTAAGTTTTTTTATTGTTTAACTCTTTTTAAAGTTAATTTTTTTTTAAAAACTTAAATTTTTAAAAATAAAAACAACATAAAGCAGCATTAAAAAAAAAACCAAATGTTTTTGTTATTCCCAAAATAAGCACAATCTAGTTTACAGATACAAACAAAACAAAAAACTTTTAATAAAATACAGTACAAATACAAATATGACAATATAGCCTATTATTACCAAATATGAATTTGTATTTGACTCGGTCTTAATTTATGTAATTTGTTATAAAGACATAATATATGTTTTTTTGCATTTAAATATTAAATACGCACTAAATAAAAAAAAGTACTAAATTAAAATACTCTCATATATGAAGGACCCACTTTCTTTGAGGTAGGATCCAGGATGTGATTTTGTGTTAGGGCATAGGTTGAAGGGGTAATAGAGCGTGAAAAACTATAGCATTGGTGTTTGAATAAGTTAAAACTTAAAAAACAATCAAAATATTTATAATATTGTTAAAAAATGTCTCCTATTTTGAAAAACTCACAAATGTAACCTAGAGTATGATTTGAAACTAGATGCTTCATTTACAAACTGATTTAAATTATGTACCTATATTGTTAAACCATCAGATTATTTGGGTTCTAAAAAAATGCTTAATTTTCTTTTAATGTAAATTAACCACCACCCATCATCTGGCTTTTAATTGCTGTGCAAAAAACATAAAATGATAAAAAAGTAACAAGATTTTTTGTTTTATAAAAAAGCTCATTACAATTACTTTATTATTTAATCAATTATTATTTCAAAATCATACATTCTATTTAAAGCGGTTAGTAAAAGTATCGCAGCGGGGGAAGGATGTTTAAGTTCTAAATTTTTGGTGTTGGTACTTTATGGATATCTCGTCAAAGAATAAAATTAAATAAATGCTTTATATTATATTTAAAAAAAATACTTTTAAATTGAAAGCATAACTAAATAAATACCGATTTAACAATTTTCTTTTTAGTTCATCCAAACCACACAAGTGTGGAACCATAGACATTAAATTCAGAATAGTATTAATAACAAATTAACTATAGATATGTATAATTTTACTATAGATTTACATAATTTTATTATAGATATGCGTAATTTTACTATAAATATGCATAGTTTTACTATAGATATGTATAATTTTACTATAGATTTACATAATTTTATTATAGATATGCATAATTTTACTATATATATGCATAATTTTACTAGAGATATGCATAATTTTATTATAGATATGCATAATTTTACTAAAGGTGTGTATAATTTTACTATAGTATATACATAATTTTAATATAGAACGCAAAGTTTTAATCTAAACAGTTGCTTTATTGATTAAGTGATTTTCTTAGTTCTAAGAGAGATGGAAGCAAAGTTGTTCGAACTTTAATTAAAGATATGATCTATAAAAAAGGTTTATTCACTTTTATATTATTTTTGTTTTTTTAGACAAAATTTTTCTAATCAAAATATTTTAAGGAAAAAGTCTATTGAATATAAAATTTAAATCCTAAACATGCAAAACTATTTCTGCAGTTAAAAGTTTTAATCAAATTCAAAAGCAATCCTTTAGTTTTTTTTTTGTCACTTTTCACTACACTTCTATACTGCTACTACTTCACTCCTATACTGCTACACTTCTATACTGCTACTACTTCTATACTGCTACTACTTCGCTTCTATACTGCTACACTTCTATACTGCTACTACTTCACTTCTATACTGCTACACTTCTATACTGCTACTACTTCTATACTGCTACTACTTCGCTTCTATACTGCTACACTTCTATACTGCTACTACTTCACTTCTATACTGCTACACTTCTATACTGCTACTACTTCACTTCTATACTGCTACACGTCTATACTGCTACTACTTCACTACTCTGCAGCCTCTTTTCTACATTGGTATTTGTTCTTTACAATTACTTTCAAAGTATTATTTTATCTTCTATTTTTAAAAAATTTTTGTAATCCAAATATTTTTTTAATCCAAATATTTATATTATAGGTAACAACATATCAATAAATAACATGGTTACTCAGGGCCATTTTTTAACACAGTTGTTGAAAAATATTGAAACTAGTCCAGACAAGGTTAGTTTATTTTGCATAATGAAACAACACAAGTTTGAAAGGTTTGAAAGTTTTTTTTGAGAAACAAAAAAAAAAGGTTATTTCCATTGTTTAAAAAAAGGTTATATCCATATCAAAACTATTATTAATAGTTTTGATAATAGTGCTTGGTTTACTGTTATTTAGGGCACCAAGTAGATCTTGTAATTCTGTTTAGGGTGCCAAGTAGAACCTTGTTTAATTGGCTAAAATCAATGTTTTCAAACTTGATGTTTCTCAAAAATATAGTAAATAAAGAAAAAGACTCTCAAAGCTCACCCACCCTATATGAGTATTTAAATCACATGTCCAGCTTAAGTTCCAAATTACATGTCAGGCTTAAGTTTACAAGTCATTTAAGTCATTAAAAATATTTTTGTGAAGCATTAAAATAAACTAATATTTAATATAGTTTGCTGTAAAAAATTTATAATAAAGGAAGACAAAAATAAATAAAACAATTTTAAATACATAAAAAGAGTTAAAATTATTTTTTGATCTCCAGCTATTTATAAGATATTAAATTTTTTTATAAACAGTTACCTGGTATAACTTTTTCATTGTTTTTAGAATCAAAAAGCAACTTAAAAACATAACATATTTAAAATATTTTTGCAGGGGATGAATATTATGAGTGTAATTTTCAATTTATTTCCACTTTTAAAGCATTTTTTTTTAGTAAAATTTATAAATTTTTCAACTTAAAATTAATAACATAAATCTTATATCTATTACTAATAGTCTTTAATATATTAACTTTCTGGTAAGATGAAATATTGTTGTAACAAAGCAAAGGTATTTTTATATTTTTGAAAAAAGATCTTATTGAGATTGCATTTCAAGACACTCAGCAAAATCTTGGCATAAATCTTTAAGATGCAGAAATGAGCTTTAAGGATTGGTGGGTAGTTGTGAAACAGTGTAACTTTGAAATATTAAAATATTTCACATATCAATGTATCAGGAGGCAGAATAAGCGCAAATTTCATAAATGTGAACTGGCATAAGTGCAAAGCATTGCAAAAACAGGCATTAGTGCAAACTGGCATAAGTGCCGAATAAATTTGCAAACATTGGCATTAGTACCAACTGGCATGAGTGTGAAGCAGTTGCAAAAACTGGCATAAGTGCGAACTGGTATAAGTGCGCTAAATAAAATTGAAAATATTAACATAAGTGCAAATTGGCGTTTTGCACTTTTGCCAGTTTGCATATATGCCAGTTCGCACTTATGCCAATGTTTGCAAATTTATTTGGCGCACTTATACCAGTTCGCATTTATGCTAGTTCGCACTAATGCCAGTTTTTGCAACTGCTTCACACTTATGCCAGTTTGCACTTATGCTAATTCGTACTTATGCCAATATTTGCAAATCTGTTTGGCGCACTTATGTCAATTTGCACTTATCCCAGTTTGCAATTATGTCAGTTTTTGTAACTGCTTTGAACTTATGCCAGTTTTTGAAACACTTCGCACTTATGCAAGTTTTTGAAACGCTTGACACTTACACCAGTTCGCACTTATGCCATTCACATTTATACCAGTTTGCAATTATGAAGTTTGCGCTTATTCAGTTGTCCCCAATATATTATAGTAAAATATGTTAAGAATTTGTTCAGTATTGTTAAGAATTTGTTCAGAATATACAGTATGACGTTTTTTATTAAACATAATTTTTATTCAACATTGGTATATGTGAAATATTTTTCAATTGCAACACCTTCAAAAATGTTTTTCTAACTTTTAAGTGTTTTTTTTTCTTTCTTTTTTTTTTTTTTAATATTCACATGTCACGTGTCTTGATCCTTATTTTTTACATTTTATAAAGTTTTAAAAGTTTCTTGAAAGTCTACATAATTGAATAAAATTCTTAAAGAGACAGTTCTAACAGTTTAAGAATATTCTAGAAAACTACTCAGTATTAAGTTCAAATGGAGAATTTTCTTAAAAACACATATTTCAAAAAATTTATTATAAAATATTGATTACATATGCATTCATTACAACTGTTTTTTATTTGTTTTTTGGCATAATAGGTTTAGAAAACATGCTTTATACCAGAAACGTTTTTTTGGAAATCTGCTTTTTAAATTATTAAATCTAATTTGATCTATAAACAAAAGAAACTTTACTAGAATATCATGCAAACTGAATTTCTTACTTTATCCTCTTCACTGCTTGATACCATGGCCACTACCCATGGCGTTAAACTATTAATTATAATATTTTTTTGTTTTGAGTATTGGAAATGAAAAAAAATTTTTCCTCCCATTCTATAATATTTTTTTACTCTGGTTTTTAAAAATTATGTAGTTTTCAATAAAGATAATAGCAAAATTTAAAATAAGTTTATTAAAGTATATCGGTAACTTATATGTAAGTATATTATAGTATATTAGGTAACTGTTAGTGTAAATATACTATAGTATATTAGGTAACTTTTATTGTAAGTATATTATAGTAAATTAGGTGACTGTTACTGTAAGTATATTATAGTATACAAGTTAACTGTTAGTGTAAGTTTATTATAGTATATTCGGTAACTGTTAGTGCAAGTTTATTATAGCATATTAGGTAACTGTTAATGTAGTTTATTATAGTATATTAGGTAACTGGTAAACTATTGTATTTAAATAAAGTGCTGGATGTGGTTGTGCACTTAATACTAGTTTTATTATATATGCCTATATTACTATGTTTACATAAATACTTATATATTTGTGTAACTTAAAACTGTAAAGATAAATGAGAACAATTTGAATTTTTACATATCAGGTGATCAATGACTTTGAAAATTTGAGAGCATTTCTACTGACACCATCAAACTTTCGAGTATATGTTGTTAGTAATATTAATTCTTTACCTGCAAATCCAAATATAATATGGCAAGACATGTTTTTCAAAGATGTACCAACTGTTTTAGACAGGTATTTTAAATAATAATTTACCTTTATTTTTTTATAGAATTGTTTTATATCTGATATACGATCATTTCACAATTGCACACAAAAGTTATTTTTGGGGGATTAAGTTAATGTTTAAAATGTATAGTTTACACAGTCTTTTGTTATATAACAAAACATCTAAGTCTTAAACTAATCAGAAAAAAGTTTTTTCATTTGGTTCATTGTGATGTGAAAAAATATTGATTTTTTTTTTTTTTTTGAGTTTTTTTTTTGAGTTTTTTTTTTTTTTTGTTATTCACCTCCTCAAGGCCGAAGGCCACTACAGATGAGGAGGCTACTTATTAGTGGTTATAACCCTCTCTCAACTCTATAGCTCCGAAACACGAACCTTGACGAACAAGGCCGCTGCGCGGAGAAACAAGTTGAGCGCGGTACTACCAGGGACGTGGTGGGGATCGAACTCGGAACCTCTCGCTTATGAAGCGAGCGCTTTACCGCTACACCACTACCGCATTTAGTTTCTCAAAGCATAAAAAAAAAAACTTTGAGAAATGTGGTGATAACTAATGTACTTTTATTATTGCTTAAAGATCACTATTTGATTACTATTATAATGCTGTTATGTTGTTATGATGTCATTAATGTTGCTTATTTTGTTTTTGTTATTCACCTCCCCAAGGCCAAGAGGCCACTACAGTCAAAGAGGTTACTTTTTTTTATTACGGTCACCACCCTCTTGCATCTCTGTTGATCACAACCTTCTCACATCGAAGTCAATTTGTTTCTCTGCGCAGCAGAGAAACAAGTTAAGCACACTACTACCAGTGCTGAGGTAGGGGTTGAACTTAAAACTTCTTGCTTTATACAGCATTCTAAATGAATACTATGCATACACATATTTTTAGATACTAATATTTTTTAATTTTTTTATAGTGGTTAGCTTAGTAAACGATTAAATATAATATAAAAAACATAAATAATCATTAAAAGCATTTATGTTTAAAAGAATTCATGTTAAAAGGTATTGCTATCTGTGTCTCAAATACAACAGTTTGACTCCTGCGTACAAAAACTTCTTTTTAAAAAAAATAATAATTCAACAGTTTGTTGAACCGAGAGTCATAAGTGTAATAAAGTTCTAGGGTAATGAAGTTTTGTGATGAGCACATAGCACAAAACTGAATAATCTCTTGGTGTTCAATTAATTGGAGTTGATAGTAGTAAATGGAATGAGTAAAAGTTATTGGATAAAAAAATCTCCCAATTTCTAACATTTAAGTTGTATTTTTATTACTTGTTGTAATTCTCTTCTGAGTAAAGTAAAATTTTAGTTCATTAGGTATGAATGATGAACCTTTGTCAGAATGAATGGGAGTTGAAAAACCACAAAAAGATAATATTTGTTTTAACAGTCTTCAACAATTACAGTCTAATATAGTTTTACTGTAAACTACTGTGTCCTAAATACATCTGAGTCCTAAATACATTTGATATAATTTATTAATGGTTTTATAAAAAAAAAGTTAATATATCAAAGTTGTGCATTATCTTGAGAACTTGTTATTGTTGTATTAAATTTTTGCTATTATCATAATTATCATTCAATAATACATTTAGTATTGCTTTATGTTAATCCTTTGTGTGGTGATTATGGTTTTCTTTACTAGTTTTTAATCAGCATAAGAACTTTTAAAGTAACGCTCGGATTTAGAGCCAAAGTATTTTTTCTTTTACTTACTACAGTTTCAGAATCTTGGAAATAGAATTCCCCCCCAAAAAAAAGGGAAAACAATTGTTGTTTTTTTCCCTTTTTTTTTAATTATATTCTTTTTAATTCATAAGTTGTTTTTAATTTATTTTAATAGTTTTTTTTAAATATGTATGCATGTGTTTGTGTGTGTGTGTATATGTATGTGTATATATATATATATATCGATCCCCCAGAACCATAGGGAAACAAGTCCAAAATTTCCAAAATTGAATTTATGTTGGCAATACATTAAAAACACTCATAACTTTCAGTTCCACTCAGAACCAACTCTCCTTCGCCTATAACTTTAGTAGTAAATCAAAATATTTTCAAAAGGAATTAAAAAATATTGTACATGTTTCAGTTCCAAGAAAACATTGAGTTAATTGACATAAAAATTATAATTTTAGTCCAGATATCTCTTTAGATGTGATAATTAATACATTTTGAACATAACTTTTGAACATAAATTTTGAACATAAATTTGGAAATATTGTATGTGCATATTATTATGCGATAACGAAACTTATAGCAAAACTTTGATCGGCCATTTCTTAACTTTATGGTATTTCTAGTTATTTCCCTATGGTTTTGGGGATCGATATGTGTGTGTGTGTGTGTATGTGTATATGTATATCGATGGCTAAACTCCAACACCACGTATCTCACAATTTGGCTGTTTTGAGTTAAGTAGTGAATAAGGAACTATGGCCAATTCTACACCTGATTCTAAAAACACTTATGTTAAATAATACTGGGAAAAGTGTTTAAATTAGGCAAATTTGTATCTTGTTAGTTGGCAGAACTGAATTCTAACTCCACGTATCATGAATTGTTTACATTAAAAACATGTGACAATATTAACCAGCTGGTTCATTTCAGGTAATTATTGTTTAATTTGTTAACTGTAATGCAGTTAAGTTAATTGAATACTAGTACTGAAATGTACTGAAATATCAGAAGAGATGAGACATGATTTAGTCAAATTTTTTGGCAACTATCTTGGAAAGAAAAACAAGTTTCCGCAACCACGTGAAGAAAATTGATGTACAACAGAAAACTGTTATAGACAAAATAAGCAGGAGGTCTGGTTCATTCAAATACTACTTAAGTCCTACTACTGATGATTTTGAACCATCCATTCTTTCATACCAAGGGTATTCAAGAACCTGTTTGTGAACAGATGTTCTTGAATACCCTTGGTATGAAAGAATGGATGGTTCAAAATTGGGTATCAAGTACAGTTGTGTCTCCAAACGACAAGGAAGCACAGCATTCAGAAAAAGAAGATGGTGCTATTCTACCAAAAGATGTCCTTGAACAATGTGGATGTAGAGAGAAAAAAATACCATAAAAGAAAAGGATCATTTCTGAATGGTTTGAAAGTTTACCTAAAGTCCCATCTCATTATTGCAGAGCATCCACGTCGAAAATGTATTTAGAACTATTATGGGATACAAAAATTGATTTGTACAGATCATACAAAGACTTTTGCATTTCTCACAATAAACCGTATGGATCCTTTACTATATTTATGCAAGTTTTTAAAGAAAAGAATTTATCCCTCTTCGTTCCCAAAAAAGATCATTGTGATACTTGTTATGCATTCAAAGCAGGCAATGTTTCAAAGGAAGACTAGGATCAGCATATTACTGAGAAAAATCGGACTCAAGCTGAAAAAGAATGGGACAAACAGAAGGCAGTTGATGGTGAAATATATTGCTTGACGGCAGACATGGAATCTGTTAAGTTAACCCCTATGACAAAGGCAAGTGCCGTGTACTATAAGACGAAGTTATGTTCACATAATTACACTGTTTATAACTTAACTAATAGACATTGCAAATGTTACTGGTTTTCAGAAGTAGAGGGGGATTATTTATAATCAAATGTTTGGTTGATTATTTGAAGGAACATTGTCTATCTCCTTGCCGCCCCATTGTAGTATACGCAGATGGTTGCACAAATCAAAATTGTAACCAATTTGTATCAAATGCCCTTTTTCACCTTGCCGTCCAAAATAATATCAATATAACTCAGAAATACCTAGTAAAAGGGCATACACAAATGGAGGGAGATTTAGTACATGCGAGGATTGAAAAACAAATCAAGGGAAAGGATGTGTATCTACCATTTGAGTATGTAAAATATACCAAGGAGGCCCGGCAAACTCCCTTGCCTTATGAGGCTGCATACTTGAAATATGACTTTTTCAAGAATTTCTCTAATATAAGCTATTATGACTCAGTTTGTCTAGGAAGAAAGAAGGGTGACCCATGTGTTGTTGATGCTTGCTGTTTCCAGTACCTACCCACAGGAATGATTCAATACAAATAATCTTTTGATGGAAGTTTTGTGGATTTGCCTTGAAGACCAATCAAAGTTGAAAAAGATGAGTCACCTATACAACTATTTAAGGAAAGGATTCTGCTTCTATACACCAAATGGAAACATTTACAAGACTTGAAGTATGTCATCCCAGAGGATTACCATCACTTTTATGACTCCCTTCCTTACAAGAAATAATTTTGTGAAAACACCTGCAGGTGTTGGAGGACACTTAAAAGTTACTCATTAGAACACCAAAGAAGATATATGGGGTTATGTTACTGTTTAGTCCTACTAATTTTTAAAAGACTACCTTTTTACAGTTTTATATGCCTTTTAGTTAATAAATTGTGTCCTTTTTTATTTTAGACAATGCAGTTTTATTATTGACTTACCCTCTTAAACAACACTTATCTCAGACAAAACTTTAGATCAATTCCACATATCTTAGAAAATTGCCCAAATTTCAAAGTAAAAACTTATTTTAATCAAATCAACATTTTAAATGAACAAAAGAATTTAATAGTTTGACATTTTTTTATTTTTTTATTTCTGTGATTTTTTTGAAAAATATCACGTTTTTTGGCTCTCCTGAAAAGTTGTGATTTTTTAGATATGGGGTGTTGGAGTTTAGCCATCGATATGTGTATTTACATATATATACATACATATATACATATATATATATATATATATATATATATATATATATATATATATATATATATATATATATATATATATATTTATATATACACACACTCATGAACAGAAAAGAAGTCTTTCAATGTAAATATTTGTTTATCCACGTAAACAAGTATTATTTATATACATAATATTTATTCATTAAAATGTTTAAACATTTTTAGTTTAAAAGAAGTCCAACAAGATTCTATTTATAAATCAAACCAACTGGCGAAAAAAATTATTGGTGTTGGAAGCGTTGAGTCAGCATTTTTTTACCAATCAAGCACAGCAGTTGATAGATATGATCATCCAGATTATCCTGTTATTTTGGTTTTTATAGAATATTTATGTGGTTTGGAGGTAAAAAATTTTGCAATATTTATAGTTTATAACAGGGTTGTGGAGTCAGAGTCGCAACATTTTTAGCGGAGTTGGAGTCACTAAACAAAATTGCGACTCCGACTCCAATAGTAAAACATCTCGGTAATGCACGTGCATGTACAAAATATTTAACCTTCAAAGAACTTTTTATATATTTGGCAAAAAGATAACTTTTTAATTATCGTGTAATATTTTTTAAAGAATTCAAAGAATTTTTCAAAAATTTTGCTTTTGACTTGGAGTAGTACTCTAAAAATTCCAATGATTGGAGCTGGAGTCAAGTTTTTTTTTACGACTCCACACCCCTGGTTTATAACTTTAAAGTTAATATTTTGTTATTCAACATATGAAAAATATGGTACTCTAACTTGTACATTAAATTTTTTATTCAGGGACCACTCTGGCGTCAGATTCGTGGTTTGGGTTTGTCCTATAATTATGCCATTCATTGCGCTCCTGCTGTTGGAACATTAACTTTTATTCTTTCAAAATCAACTCATGTGTTTAATGCTTACAAAAAGGCAAAAGAAGTTGTTGTAAGTTTTTTGCAATTAATGATCTTTCACCATTTGTTTTTTTATGAATATTCTTTTTGATTATATTAGGGATCCATCAAATCTTCTAGGGCTATGTTGCAAGTTTTTTAGTGTAGTTATATTTTATTGTATATAGCATATATAGATCATATTTAAATGTTTTTCAATAATATTGTAAATTAGTTGATAAATTTGTTTTATGGATATACTTTTTTATCTCTAAACAATATTTTCAATATTTTGATATGTATTTTTCTATACAAATTAGTTTTTTTATTTTTAAAAATAATTGATAAAAAAAATTGTCTAAAAGTTCTAACTTACAAAAAAAAAATTATATACATATATATTTCTGAGAAAATAAAATGATTGATAAGCGAAATTCAAGAAAATGTTATATATCACACAATGGCCTCCCATTATCTCTATTTCGAGGCAAGACAAATGGGATTAAAAAAATAAAATTACATCTAAGAGTGAGAGAAAGCTAGTAATAAGTTCTCCAGGTATACTTCAGCTATGAGTCTACCATAAAAGCTAGGACTCAATAGACTTGAAGGGTTTTCAATGAAATATTTAATAAAGGTTGTTTAACCCAGACGATCAAGCATCCTCCTAATGTCATGTTTTATTGATTAACAGTGGGAAAGGTCTTGGTCAATTGAATATTGTGGATAATTAATGAAACAGAAATGATACAATAAATGTCATTAAAACCCTGACTTTTTTGTAGCATTTCTGCTTCATTACTCAATTAAAGGAGTGGTTTCCAAATAACAAGATATATATTTTTAAAAAAAACCCATCCCACAATACAAAATCCATTTAAAACTATTAGTTTTTCAAAAAATGGTTGAATCGGCCATTTTTAATTAGTAATTACCATTATTATAATTGTTATTTTGATGTGTTATTTTAGTATTTTGTTTCTACATAAAAAGGTTTTTAAGAATATATTTTGGATTTTAAGGAAGATTTTACATCAGGAAGGGTTTGTTTTGACTATGGTTGTATTGAAGCTGCAAGAAGTGGAGCAATATTTCAAATTATAGAAGGAGAAACAACCATTGGTAACGCTGTATCACAGGTAGTATCATTAAAATCTATTTTATATCTATATATATATATATATATATATATATATATATATATACATATATATATATATATATATATATATATTTGTATTTAATATAATTTATATTTGTATTTAATATAATTCTATAATTATTATTATTACATATGATATATCATTTTATTATATTCCTGTAAAATTTGTTGAAAAATATATTTGGTTATTAAATATTTTAAATTAAAAAAAATAATTTAATTTATGATTTAGGCCATATTAGCAGAGTTCAAACGAATCCCATCGACATTTCATCGGTAATTTTTTTTTTTAATTCAACCAATTTTTTTCGTTTTCGTTTTTAATTTAAAAAACAAATCTCTAATTTTTGACTTCAATAGCAAACATTTTACCAGCTGATTTTAAGTTGTTTTTTTGATTTTTTTTACAACTTAGTTATTTTTTGATAGCCTATTCAAAATTAAAAAATTTAATTTAAAGTTTGCTTTTTAACTGATTTTTTTTTTTTTAATAAACAATTTTTTTGAATACTTGACGCAAAAATTGAGTAACGTTGCGCAAATTGAAAACACAAATTTTATGCTTAGATATGTATTAGTCAGATTTATGCAGTTTATGATAAAACCGATAGCATATCATAAGATAACATAGCATATCAGAAGATTAGTTTAATATATTTTCTAGTAGCTAAAAGATACATTAGTTCATCCTTTTGTTTGTGGTGCCATTGTGCTATATTTAAATTCCTGAAAAAACTTTTTAGTGATTTAATCGCAAAGATATCGTCCGTAACAGCAGACGATTTAAAACGTGTTGGCGAAACTTACTTTACCAAGTTATTTGATGCGTCGTTTACAACTACCGCGTTATGCTGTCATCCCACAAAAGTTAAGGAAACCGTTTCAGCATTTAGCAGGTATACTTTTGAACAATTTTTTTTTTTTTTGATTGACTCGCTTTAACTAGTAGTTTTTTTCATTCTATTTAATGATTTACATTGGTTTTACGATTTAAAAAAATTTTGTGAAGTTACCTTTTTCATTTCACCTTTTTTTTACTCTTATTTATAGCATTGGAGTATTTTTCGAGACTGTGTTGTCACTAGATGAAGAAATTCTCAAGAAATTGTCAAACTAGTATGCAAATAGTCAAACTAATATATAGTTATAATAATTATATTTAAACAAAAACGAAACAAATGTTTTTTTTTAAAAAAAGATTTCTAATTAACACAAATAATGCTTTATATTTACATTATGTTCAGAATCAGTAAAAGTAAAATAGACTCCCGGTTTATCGAACTAATACTTATTGTGCAGGTTCTGTTTTAGAACGCGGAGTACCCAATTTTGTACGCGAAAAAGCGAGTTTAGTATAGTTCTTTATAAATATATTAGATAAGATTCTATTACAAATGTTTATTTTCGGAATAGCATGATAAAAATAAATTTGATTGATCAAATTAAAATATTCAGATACTAGTTTTCGACAAACCATAACAGTAAAACCTAGTTTCATAAATAAAATAAATATTTTCATAAATAAACAGAAAAACAACTGATGACACAAAGAATCACTAGAAAGTTATAAACCTTCCCCATTTAGTTCTTTCAAGTAACTCCCACACATATCAAAATAAATAAAAGTATCTTCAGCATTATATAATTTGGTTTTGTGAACAATTTATCTAGCAATATAAACACACCCCATTTTGCTGCCTTGTTTCATAGACGCTTGAATGGATGCTCTCAAAAATTCTGTATCAAAACTTAATAAAAATAAAACATGGTGAATGTGAATTTTTTCAATAACTTGTTGTGCGGAATAAAGTGTGCACCATCAACACCCTGCTTTAATTTACCAAAAGCATTCTATAAAATATCAGTTGAAAAGTCACCAAGCTTAATTAATTGATCATCTTGACTAGTCAAGTAAAAAGCTAGTTAAATCCATTAAACCTCCTAATGTGTGAGATTTTTATCTCGAAGTTTTCTTGCCAAAATTAATGTTTTTACTCTATTTTCATCATTTTTTGCGCCAATATTTGTGCACATTTCTGTTTTCTTCAATGAATGTTGCAGATAATTTTTAGCACATTGAATGTTTTGATAAATGTTGTAGGCAAGCATTTCGAAAAATAGCTTGCAAAGAATCTCGCAATCTTGCATCATCAGTCATTTTTTGCACATTTATAATTTTCCATGCATTAATAAAACTGTGCAGAAAAACAGCACTACCTTTAACTTGTTTCTGATTTATAACTGGGTGTGTTTTCAATGCTGTCAGGTTTTGTTTTTCACAAAAAACACACATTACTAGTTTCATATTTTGCATAATAGTTTAACATAATGTGTTAAGTGAGTTTAATTCTAACATCTCAGTTTCGTAAAATCTTTTCAATCAGCAGCTAACTCCTCGGTAAGTCCATTGTTACGTATATTCTTTTATATCTGAACATAATTATATAGCAAAAACATTTTTGTTTTAGTTCTCCGATGTTTATTAGGAATGATATCAAAAAAAGTAAAAAAATATATACTTACTTGAATGTTATCGCAAATTAAAGAAAAACTTTTTCACTATACTGTTCAATAGGTTCAATTATATTAGCAACAACACTGTATTTGAAATCAGAATCCAAATTGTATTAGCAACAATACTGTATTTGAAATCAGAACCCAAATTGTATTAGCAATAACACTGTATTTGAAATCAGAATCCAAATTGTATTAGCAACAATACTGTATTTGAAATCAGAACCCAAATTATATTAGCAATAACACTGTATTTGAAATCAGAATCCAAATTGTATTAGCAACAATACTGTATTTGAAATCAGAACCCAAATTAGACACCGATGCCATACTGACAATAAATATAGATTCTGCAAATAAACATTGAGCCATTACAGCAAGGAGTGTTCGGGAAAGCTTCACTGGGTTATCCTGAGCACGACCATGGATTTTACTACCACAAAATGTTACAGTTACTTTAATGTATACTACATCAAACATTATAATGCATGAACGCTGTCTGTCTTCTAAACTGTGAAATATTTTGGAAAATAAAGCTATAGTTTCAAGTTGATTTGTTTCCGAGGTCAGTTTGGTAAAAGATTGTACATTAGGTAGTTAAAAATCATTTCTTGAACGCTTATATAATGGTCAAGATTCTGCCGTATACTCAAAGGCATAAACAATAATATCTGGCGAGTACGCTCGAACAATTATATCTGGTAAGACTCTTCAACAGTAGTACTTCTCATCAAATAATTCTTCTTATGAAACTTCTTTTTTTTAATCATTATTTTTTCAATATTGTTTAAGAACGTACGGCTTCAGATAAAATAGAAAATTTATATACTACCCTTGTTCTGTGGAAGTGTTGAAGTAAAATACTGAACCCAATGTACACTGTGAAACCATTAAAAAATGCTGAACCCAATGTACACTGTGAAACCATTAAAAAATACTGAACCCAATGTACACTGTGAAACCATTAAAAAAATACTGAACCCAATGTACACTGTGAAACCATTAAAAAATACTGAACCCAATGTACACTGTGAAACCATTAAAAAATACTGAACCCAATGTACACTGTGAAACCATTAAAAATCACTTTTAATTTTAAGAAAAAATCTAAAAGAGTATAATGAATAAATAATCTCATTGTTATAACAAAACGTAGAATGAAATATAAAGTTTTTAGTTCAATAATATTTATTTATTTAATAACAACAATAATTATTATTGCATTATTATTATTATTAAATAAATTATTATTAAATATCATTATAGCGTGTATTTTCATGAAATACTTTTTAATTCATTCAACATATGATATTAAAAACATTTGTCTGCATCCAATTAATGGGTTAGATAATTAGAATGTTCCTCTCCAAGGCACTTCAGTTTCTTGAATAAAATATTTTGATAGTAAGACAATTTCATCATTATACTTGTAAATTAGAACCGGTAGTTGTCGAGTTTCAACCTTCATTATAGTGTAACTGAATTCTAAGTTTCTTTAAATTCTTTAGCTTTACTAAAACTATTAAATTCATCCTCTTGAATATTTTTAAGTAATAAACGTGTTCGTGTTGTTATACGTGATTTTGCAGGTGCTCTGTAAATTCGACTTAAATTAACGTTTTAAAATATTGGAAGAGGTACATTAAGCCGTTTCTTACCATTAATCATTATTAAGTTATCATAATATCCTACCGAACCATTTAAATATCGATAACAAAAACATCGTTATTAATGATCAAAAAAAGATTGCTGAAAGTTTTAACAGTTATTCTTTTCACAAAACCATTAAATTCAAACACATTACCATTAAAACTTCCAGATATTTTAGTTGATAAAACAAAATTAAAAAGAGCATTTTCTGTGATGTTTCTAGGAATCATTCTAGGTGATCATATTAGCTGGAAAGAGCATATCAAGTTGTTAGAAAATAAAGTATCTAAAAAATCTAAAAGCATTGGGATTATGCATAAAACTAAGTATATTTTAGATAAAGTATGTCTAAAAAGTTTATACTTTGCATTTGTTCACAGCTACATTAGCTACTGCAATATTGCCTGGGCAAGTACTTACCAATCAAAACTAGCCTTAGTCTATAAAAAACAAAAGCAAGCATTCCGCATATTCACAAATGAATATGTTAGTGCTAAACAAATAATGAAAGAACTGAGAGTTCTTAATATTTATGAACAAAACATCTATAGCATCCTTCAGTTTATGTTCAAAGTAAAAAATAATTTGGTCCCAAAAATATTCCATAATTACTTCCAACTTATTGCTCATAATTACGAAACAAAACATTCTAAGTAGAACAACTATACTCCAAAAATGTCTTTGAGTCAATCCCAATTCTCAATATCTAGAAAAGGACCACAATTGTGGAACTCATTTCTCACAAATAAGATTAAAACGACAAAACTTTTTTCGACATTTTAAATGCGTTGTTAAACAACAGTTACTTGACCTCAACATTACTGTAACAATCTCTCATTTTTAAAAAAACTTTTACACGTCTTGAAATTTTTTTTTTTTGATTATGGTTTTATTTATAAAAATGCATTTAATTGTATTTATATTTATAAAGATACTTGGCTTTTTTACTTATTCAAGTTCTTATATTTATATATATTTAAATATCTTATAATTTGTGTTTATCTTATATTTAATTAATTTTGATTGTAAAATATAATTGAAATTAACGGGGCAAAATGATAAGACCATCCTCTTCTGCTTGCTCCAGTCAATTTGTTACGTTAACAATTTTGTAAAAAAATGTTATATTGACAAAAAAGATTATATATCTAACTATCTATTATATTGTATAGCTATCTATTTATAGAAGAGAAAAAAGAGAGCAGTACTACAACATTGTGATAATGGTTGAAAGTTGGATGCAAAAGCTGGTCTAAATATAATAACACTGCGTTTTTATATCTTGTCTAAAAGAGAATATGTTCCGTATGTAGATCAAAGATCCGCTCCATATACGGCAACAGTGTCCCATACAAGGACGGATTTGAGTATTATAAAGATAGAGAATAGAATCCGGAGTAAGAAATTGGCAAGCACGATAAGGAAAAGCAATTTTAGCAGATCCTAATTTTGAAATTGATTTGATATATGGTTTCCAAGAAAGATTGGAAGACAACTTATGGAGAAGACCAACATGCCAAACTTTATCAAAGGCTTTAGAAATGTTGAGAATAATAGCCTTAACCTCTCCACATCCATCTAATGCACGATAAAACCTCTCATTTATTACCGTTAACAAATCAGTAGTAGAACGGGAAGATCAAAATCCATATTGATGATCAAAAAGTAAGTTATTAGATTCAAGATAAGAGATTAGGTGTTTTTTAATTAAAGACTAAAAAACCTTTCTTATGATGGGAAGAAGAATAATGGGGTGGTAGCTGGACAAGTCAGATCGCTCTCCAGAATTTTTGAAAATAGGGTTAACAGATGACGCTTCCCAACAGGCTGAAAAACAAAACTCTGATAAACACATTTAATATAGTTTTTAAAATATAGACAACATCCTTTGTCTTTAGGTGATGTAAATAAATCTAAACCATGCAAGAAAGGAGGAATAAAAGATTTAATCTTATTATAAACACTATTAAAGATTCTCCAGAAGTCTCTAGAGAATCTTTAATTTTTGAGATGAAATACGAGATTTAGTGATCTGAGAATAGCGGGCGTTAGACAAAACCTTTTTACAATGGTTCCAAGCTATAGTAAACAGACGTCTGTTTTCTGGAGAATTGTTTTGACGATAGATATGGAAGTAATGGTTACGATTGGAAATTGCAGCAGCACAATGAAAGGAAAATCATGGGAAAGAGTGAGGTTTGACTCAAAATTGTCGGAAGAGAATAAAAAATTCCATGTCAGTCTGAATCCAAGAGGTTATGTAAGAAGCACATTTGTAAGCAGGAAGACAAAAGATTTCTACCCAAAGGCCATCACCAACAAAATCACGGAAAGCGATTATTAGGATTAGAAACAAGGCATAAGTAAAGTGAAGTAGGTAAATGATTTTGTTTGGAAAGAGAGTTGAAAAGTTGACTATTTGTGTTTGATATTGAGAAAGGCAAAAATAGTGGGCCTTAACACCTGCATAGTTACCGACACTAGAACCAAGCCATTCAGGGTGATGAGCTTGGTTCTAGTGTCGGTAAGTCACCAACAACAACGATACTTGCTGAAAAATAAAGAGAAAGGGCTTGGTCAATTTAATCAGAAATAAGATTGAAGGGTGCAGTCTTGAGATTAAAGAGAGCGATATAGAACAAAGAGAAAGATAATAAAGTAAATTGGTGCTAAACAAAAGCACATAAAAGAATAGTCTGTGGGTTCAAATCTAGTTTCCCGAAAAATGGGTGAATTCTTACAAATGTAAATGCCCTGGCCAAGCATGTGACTATTGGAGTCTTTACGAATTAAAGGAAGATCAGAAGACAGAAGTCTTGTCGTCAAGTTCCTGTAGTAAAGTATTTTTACAAATTTCTCATTATATAAATTTTATAAATTTTAAAACAAGTTTTGAAATTATTAAAGACAAAAAAATAGTAATAACAATATTAGTGGTAAAGTGGTTAATGTTCTCTCTCTGTTCACTAAAACTCTGTTCTTCCAATCATGAAATGTTAGTGAAATTTAGCCAAGTGAACTTAATAATCCAGAATTGATCAGATTTAAATCAGTCCACGAAAAAACTTTTGGACTTTCTACTCTGCATTACTGGTTCAGATCTTTTGAGTATATTTTAAATTTAGGATAAAAGATGTATTAAAAAACGCTTTGCCAAATCCCCGGCTGAAAAGCATCAGTAAGAAATAAAAATTCAACAGAGGTTTCGAGAGTAGCTAGGTGTTACATTTGATATGCGCAAACATGTTTTTGGCAACACTAACGATAGGAACACTGCCAGAAGAAAACTTGAAAATGCTGAGACTTCTGTTAATATGACGGGAGTTGTGGTAGATGTCATTATTAGACTGCAGACAACCCTAAGATCAGTATGAATGAGTTGAACTCAGAAAGATGAACAAAAATAGTCTTTTTTCTAAAATCAATAAGAAAATGTGGAAACGAAATTTGGACAGGTTTGAAGTAGCCAAAAATAACAAGATTATATGGATGGTTAAGCGCCAAACAAGCCTATACAACAAAGTTGAAAAAAAAATTAGTTTATATTAAAAAATAATTTATGTATTGTTTCTTTGCAAAAACACAAAAAACTATAACTAAAATTTTCAAGTGCACTGAACTGCAATTACTTTTAATTTTTTGGTTTAGTGTCTTTTGTTAAAAACTTTTAAACTTTGCGTCAAATTATCTCATTTCAACATATTCGTTGTATAAGCTGATTTGGCGCTAAGTCATCCATATAAAGGTTGTTGATAGTTTGGATCATATAAATGCTGCAAATGTAAAAAGTAAAGAATGTGACACACGACCTTATTTATGCGAGTTCATAATATAACATGGTAAATTTTCATATTTTATGGTTAAAAAAAATAAATGAATAAATAAATAAGAAATATTGATACTAAAAAACAAACTAAAGAAGTTTAAAAAGCGCAAAAGAAAACCAGGTACACATGACTTTACTAACTTACTCAATGAAATTGGTTAAAAAAGAGAATGATTATGTCAGGAAGACAGAAACTTCTATGATCTTCATATGTTTGCAAATAGTACTGCACCTCAACACAAGACACACAAGGAATTCCTATTAGAAAAAAATAGATTAACAAAATGTCAGTCAAAATAGTAAAAATGAATTAAGCATTGAAGATAAAGAAGATATCAGCACTGAGGAAGAAAAACAAGATTCTCGAAGTGATTTTGAATATTTAGAGACGCCAACAAAATCTAATGACAAAAAACAGATTTAGCGATAAAGTTGATGACAGCAGCAAAAATGAGTACAAGAAAGACACTTACAGTCTGAAAAACTTTAGCAATCACTGGAATTTCTATTCCAACTTCAAGTCTAAATGGTGTTTACAAGGCTACAGTAAATGCAGAAGAAAAATAAAAAATTAAAACATTTATGGGATTTTTAAAATACAAAAACTGGAGCTTGCACTTTGGTGAAAGGCATATAAATTACGGGTCATTAGATTTTAGTTCTAAAAAATTATATTCAAAAAGTTAAACCAGTGGTTCTTCTTGCTCTGGTCAATCGAAAAAGTGAAACAATATTTAACTCTGGAGAGATCATATAGATTTTCTTATTCACTTGATTACGTGTGACTGATAATTTAAAAATATTGGACGTTTTCGTAAAATATATATAAAAACTTTGTCAAATATGAAAAATTCAAGATGAAATAGCCCAGCAATCTACGCGTTGCAAGCCACAATTTTAATAGTTGAAATATGGCTATAAAGCCAGTTTTATAATCAACAAAGATACAATTATCTGGCCAAAATTAACAGGTTACTTAAAGATATTAAAGACTTGAAAGAACTTTTGGTCCGTTGAGCCAACACCAATTCCAATTTAACGGTCAAATAAATTTTAACAATCATACAAAATTTACTTCATTGTGTAAAAGTATTGAAAAACGTTACATTAAATTTCTTTTGACAATTAAATACTAAAATTCATGTTTGTATTTTTGATTTTTTATGAAATACATTTTGTACATATAAAATTCTAATAGGGACGTGATGTTTTTTAAGTTTTTTCTTTAAGTTGACAGTTGCTATTGGTAATTGTTTAATTTTTGCATAAAAACACCATGAAAAATAACACAGGGCATTATTTTAAAAATAGACGCATTCCTATGGCCGATCCAGCACAAAAAAAAAGAAACGTTGATATTTTTTTGCTATTGCGTTTAAATTAAAAACATTACAAAAGGTTGAATTTTATATTACAAGAACAGTCTTCTTATAAACTTGACATAAAATTAAAGAAGAAATACCCTATATTTATCCATCAAATTAAAAGTTATTTAGAACATCAGCACTTTTTCATAAACTGAGTCGCGACTCATTTGTTGGAATAAATTAGCGCTGGATGTAGTTGATGCACCTACGGTAAACTTTTTTAAAAAGTATCTTTAAAACGCTGCTTTGGTTGCAGAAACGCCGATCGTCAGCATAGGAAACCTGCTGTTGCTTTTCTTCATCAATATATAAATTTTATATATAAGTTTTATTGATTACTGTAAGAAATAAAATAAAGTTTTGTTTTTTTGAATAAAAGAAATACCACGTGTTGTTTACTTGTAGAAATCAATACAATAAGGGAATTAACGGCATGACGAAAAAAAAAGAAAAAAAAGAAAAAAAGAAAGTGAACCAATTATCAAGTTCTTAAATAAATCTTTCTAATAAAATATACATTTTATAAAAATAACAATTTTGAAAAGTATTAAGAAGGTTTATGAAATTGAACAAATAAAATTAAAGATATAGAATATACATGTTATAGGTGCCAAATTCGATATTTTTATCATGAAATTTGGTTTAACCGAGGTACTTGACGACGTTTTCGTAATCGACTTAAATCTTCAGACTAAAATAGGAGTATAACAATTAAAAGAAATTAAATAATAAATAAAACTATATGAAATAGTAGTGTAATTATACTTGTCCTCACGCCTAATAGTATTGCAAAACACCGGGTCAGTGTCATAATGACTTAAGAATATTTCGGTGTTTAATATAAGTCTGTTATTTTTATAGGAACTTATTTTGAATTTAGAAAGATGTTATGCAACTACTTTGTACTGCATTTAAACAATTATTCTTTTATATTAGGACTGGTAAAAAGCACTGTTCTTTTCGTGCCAACATTCAAACTTTGACAATTTATTCTTTTCTCTTTTTGCAATTTATGAAGTGATTTGTAATATTTTTATCGTAAAAGTTTAAAATAAAGATAAAATTTATCGATCTAATAACGTGATGATATTCAATTAATACAGATTAATTTTTCTTTTCTCTGCAATCAACTAAACATAAATTGTAAAAAAAATGATTTTAAACCAATAATGACTTTATTTTATACTTGGTTGGACGACATTTTTGGGATTAAAAATTGCTTGGGAGTTAATGCATGTTTATACACTTAGTTTAAGAAGATTTTAGATTATATATTTGTTTACATTTTTTTTCGTCTTTTTTATTTACAAAAAATTGCTTACTTCATATCCTATTTCTTCAGGGGCACTTAGATATGATTCTGTAAAGCATTCCTGATCAGATACAGTAGCTCTCTCATACTCGATTTTGTTAAATTCATCATCTTCATCATCTTCTGAATAGTAATCAAAAATTTTTGTAGAAATTGCTGCAGCAGGTTTTATTCGAGATACTAACTCAGCAAGATCAGTAAAAGATGGAGCAGTACTGTTATGCTTTAAAAATTGCAATAATAAAATATAAACTTTTTGAGTAAAAAAAAAATCTATAAAATAATTAAAAAAAAACATACAACAGTTATTTGTTTTGACTTTTGATTCTGTTCATTTGAAGCACCAAAAGCAAGACGATCTGACTTTAATAATCCATCTAAAACAGCTTTTCCATGGTGATATCCACACTCCTAGAATTTTATTTTCATACATACGCATGTATAAACGCTTAACAGTAATAAACGTATACATGTATGCATATTCATAACAATTATGTATGTATGTATGTATGTATGTATGTATGTATGTATGTATGTATGTATGTATGTATGTATGTATGTATGTATGTATGTATGCATGTATTTATGTATAAATCGGCGGAACATATGGCACGACAGATTTTTACAATTTCCTGATTAACTATTTTACTACGAGAACAAAGATAAACCTGTCAATGATGAATTCAATTATATTTGTGTGGCAAGCAATTTGCAGGTGCGGTATAGGGTCTTCTTGTTTTGTCACTGAAAAAACCTTGACATTAAACTCGACATCAAAGATTACCTCCAAAAAAGAAATTTTGAATTTCAAAGTCATTTATAAAAAAGCACCAATGCCTCTCTTTCGGCCCAATTTAATTGCTTCTCACTAATTATAAGAAAATTCTCTAACTATAAGAAGATTCTTTCTAAAGATACAAATCCACCCAAACGCAACTCATTAACCTCCAAAGGAAATCATCAAGTCCATTTAAATTAACTTGAAACGCTAATTATTGTACACATTTCATTTAAAAAAAAGTTTGAAACGAAAAGCTTAAATGTTTTTAGAAAAATCTTAAATAAAAATTGACCAGATTTTTTTGAATGAAACAGGTCACCATCATATTATAGAAATCAATCCCTACCACGTCCCTGGTAGTACTAAACCATGTTTCTGTGCAGAGGCCTTGTTCTTCAAAGTTTGTTTTTAAATAACCATTAAAAAAAAAAACTTTGAAAATTCTTCAAAACTAAAGTGATTCCTCAGCCTTAGGAAAGTTGGTCTGTAAACTAATGGTCTACCCAATCATACAAAATAAATCGAAATACTCTCTGCAGAACTGTCCTTGAATTAAAATGAAGGCCAGGGTCACTAGTATAGCTCTGGAATTCCATCTTGCATTGCTGATGTTGGGTATTTCTAAAACCTGATCAATGGAAAATGTCCCTTTTTATCAAAAAATCAGAACACTCTAGTGAGATGAAATAAAAATTTCATATTATATCTCCAGCCTGATGTTTCTAGAATTCCTTCTATTCCGTTATCAAACAGTGTTTTCAGTTGGTCATACTCCTTTAACAGTTGAGATACAAATGGATATTCGATGTTCATCGATTGTGTTTTATTTCGAAGTTCTTCATCCATCACCAAACGGAGGATTCTATCTAATACATGGTGTTGACAACTGATAAACTGAGGTTTGTTGATGCGTTTCTCTGTAAAAATTCGTTACAATATTACAACAATACCATTCTTTTTTCCAGTGTTAACGCTGGTGGCATCTGCAACAATCATCTGTATTGAATTCCATAGGTGAAATTCATCGAGGACTTCAGAAATTCCTAGAGCAATAGTTTTTCCCCCGCCATCTACCAAGCCCAGGACATCCATGTTGATTTCTCTTCTTTCATTTTTAAGGACGACCACTTGATAATTGATTCCGCTGATGCGCTTCATATGCAACTTTTCAATCATTTCTTTTTTCAGCTTGATTGCCTATTTGATTGTTGACTTGTAAATAGGTGATTGACATGGAGTTGGGATGTCAATGCCTTCACGAGTCAATTGCTTGCATATGTTAGCAGCTTTGTTTGTTGACAATCTTGTGTAGATCATCAAGTCGACTACAACTTTGTTTTCATGATGTTTTCTGCTTGGTGTAGGAGTAATCTCATCTTCTTCATTGTTTTTATACTCACTGTCGTCAGCCTCAGTCAGAATCACTAAAACCAGGATAGTAAGATGATGAGTTGGATGACCTATTAGAAAGGTTTTGTTTTTTAGAGGGATGGATCATTTCTTTGCTGGCCGCTTGGCCTGTAGAGTATCCTACTGTTCCTTTGCTTTCCATTTGGAGGTGGTACAATCACTTGTCCTCGGAAGATAACCATGTTCCATCCACTTTAGTAATATCAAAAATTTCATCAAGGGGTTCATAGCTTCTCTGCTTGACACATTCATCAAACATTTCAGTATTTTATCAAGCTTTACTCGTATAACTTGATCAGATACATGAGGAAAATTCAGTTTATTCTTCCACAATTTGGTGACTTCTTTGGAAATTTCCCCTATTTGCTCCTTTCTTCCTTTGATTTTTGGTCCAAGGAAATGGTAGCGCCCGATAACTTGCTTTTGGAGAGGCATTCTGCACTTTTCTTTCAGTGAATATTCTTCCAAAGGGACCATTCTTCTTCTTTTATGAGAGTCTTTAAAATTTACCAGATTATTGCTCCACCCTTGTTCTTCTGAATGCTACTATTGCTAGGCTTGTATGTCGCAATGTGTTGCTTCTATAATAACTATAAAATTAAATAAGCAGCTATATATATACACAGTCTAAATTGTTCTAGAATATTCTAAATTGTTCCAGAATGTTCTAAATTGTTCTAGAATATTCTAAATTGTTCTAGAATATTTTTAATTGTTCCAGAATGTTCTAAATTGTTCCAGAATGTTCTAAATTTTTCTAGAATATTCTAAATTGTTCTAGAATATTCTTAATTGTTCAAGAATGTTCTAAAGTCGTCTAAAATATTCTGGAATTTTCCAAAATGTTCTAAAGTTCTAAACACTTCTAATCCATATAAGTTTTGAATGATTTTCTGCAAAGCCACACGTATTAGTAGTAGCCGTAACAAGATTAAATAAATTTTTGAAAATTGAACATGTTTTCAAAGTTTGCTAACAAAAATTCATCAATTTATGAACAGGAAATTTTTTTTTTTTTAAATAGTCAAAAAGTCATAACCCTATTAGACACCCCTCCCCCCCACTGGACAGCCATATACAAAGTATATGCAACGAACATAAGTAACATTAAACATTTAAATTAACTAAATTTAAATTGAACATATTTTTATCAGATATTTTTAAATAAAGCGTTTTCTTTTTTGATTATTTATTTATTGTAATTTAATATATATATATATATATATATATATATATATATATATATATATATATATATATATATATATATATATATATATATATATATTAACTTCATTCATTTAAATAAATTCATTGTTTATTATAATAACTATTTAAAATATAAGAATTAAAAAATAATTAAAAAAAAGACAATGCAAACACATTTTTAACAAAAAACTTATTTTATATATTATAAATATATTTCTGAAGATAAAGCTAAAATAATTACCAATATCTCGTCGAAGCTACCAAACTGTAAAGTTTTAAACCTAGAAAAAAAAAAGAAAAAAAAAATTATATAGACAATTTAAGATGAGCTAATTGATATTTAAATGCCAATTAAATCTTCATAAGTTTGGTTTGTTAAAATTATTGGGCCAACTCATAAAATTTGCATAAGGTGGTCAAGTGCTATTCCAAACCAGTTTCTCTGTCTAGAATGAATTAAGTTTAACATAGTATATATGTATGTGTATATATATATATATATATATATATATATATATATATATATATATATATATATATATATATATATATATATATATATATATATACTTCAAATATATTCAAAAGGTTGAACATATTTGAAAAGTATAAAATATATTCGGAAGGTTTTGATTCAGGCAGACAGTCTTATCTTAAATTTTCAAATTCTTTTCTGGCTTATTCCATAAAAATCTTAAAAAAGATTTTCTTTACAATTATTACAGTTATTCTAACCCTCTTTAAAGTTCCTTTTTATTACAAATTTCATGTAATAGTTATTGAATGCTAATAAGAATACTCTTTCAATAAAATGACATTTATTTTTAGTTAAGTTACGTAGCAAAAGTTTTTAGACAATTAACACTACACAATTTTGTAGTTATTTTTATGATGTGTTAATGATGTTTTATGATGATTTAATGCTAATAAATTACACAAAACAAAATTTATTAAATTAATTTTTTATTTACCTAAAGTATATAAGTTGACTATTTTTTTTAGTTTTAAATTTAAAATTTTAAAAATATTAATTCGCCTCCCCAAGGCCATGAAAACCACTGCAGTCAAGAAGACTACTTTACTTGTGGTTACAATCATCTTCCACCTCTATAACTCCATTATAGAGTTGAGAGAGGTACTATCTCTCTCAACTCTATAATTAACATATTAAGCACAGTACTAACAGGGGCATAGTAGGGATCAAACTCGGAAATTTGACCTACCTATTCAATTAAAATTAAAAAGATGTATAAGTAATAAAAAATAAATAATAAAAAACAGTAAATAAAATAGTTAAAACTAAAAAAAAAACATAACACTTTAAAAAAGTAAAAGTTTATGATGGAGGTTTGATCCCCACATAAAGTAGGTTCCAACTTTGTGCCTCATTTTCATTGGATTGTGATAACCACAATGGTATGCTAACTTGTTGGAGTAATTTAACAATATTCTTAGACGTTATTCATCTAATATTAATTTTTTATAAAAAAAAAGTTCTTAAGTATATTTTTCGCAAATGCCCAAATACGTTTACAAATAAAAATATTTTTTAGCATATGCCCCAATCAAAAACATTAAATGCCTGTATTATTTTTTTTAACATCTTTGCTTCCTACAAGGCTGCAAGCAACCACTATTAGAGTTGAATGTTACTGGAAGAGAAAAGATGAAGATCGTAGAGCAAGATAATGATTGACAGATGACTTAAAAGATTGCAAATTATATGAATCAGGAAAGCAAGTTGAAGGAAGCGAATTCCAAAGAACTGATGTTCAAGGAAAAAAACTAGACAAATAAGAGTTTTTGGAGCACTTAGGAACAGTCACAGAAAAAGGATCAGACTTAATTGAATGACAAGTAACATGAGAATGAATTTTAGTAGATGACAAAAGAGACGCTAGCTCTTTAGAGCAGTGCATATTATGGTATTTGTAGAAAAGAGAAAGAGAAGCAACATTATGACAATGTGTAAATGGTTAGAAGTTGGCTGTAAGAACAGGTCCAACTATGTTTACAATGCATTTTTGCACCTTGTCTAAAAGAGAAAGGGCATCATTAGAAGATCTGCCCCAGATATGGCAACAGTATTCCATACAAGGCCAGATTTGAGATTTATAGAGATAGAGAATAGAAACCAAAGTAAGAAAGTCGAGCTCGATAAAGAGATGCAACCTTAACAGATGCTAATTTTGCAATGGATTTGATATACATTTTCCAAGAAAGATCGGAAGTAAGAGCTAATCCTAGAAGATGAAGGGTAGATGACTCATTGAGTACATTACCGTTCATATGCATTTCACAAAGCAAAAGACTAATGTAAAAACTAAAGTAATTATAAAGTACTGGAAATTTGGGCAGAAATTAGGGTGCCAGAACCGATATAGCTATGTGAAAATCGGCAATCAAAGTCAATAATAGCCTTACAAAAAAAATGTGACTATCACAATGATAGTCACACTTTTTTAATGTTCAGCTATTTATGTTGTTATCTTTTTTCTAGTTTCATCTACATAAAAAGTGTCACATTCAATTTGGTAAATTCCTGGGTAACTGTTTGGAGGTAGCTTTAACTTATTTTGACATTTCTTATGCCAACCAGAGACATATTTATATTTTTAGCTCCCTGAGGCACTGTTCCTTTAAGTGCCCTCTTTTAAGAACAACTGTCAACTTTGATATGGAGTGATTATTAAAGAACAAAAACATTTTGAATACTAAGAAATATATTAAGTTAAACTAATTACTTAAAATATTTTAAAAAATTATAATTTTCTACATGAGTATTTGTTTTACAAGTGTATTAATAATGCCATTAAAGTAATAACCATTTATGGTAAGTGCAGACTCAATAGATAGAATTGCTAACCTATTAAGACAATCACCAGTCATTCCCAACCTCAAACAAGATTTAACCCTTTTTAATGCTGAAAAGGATCTCTCAGCTGAACATTTAGACATTGGGCAGCATAGATAAAGCTATATCTAGTAAGGAAACAATTCTTGAAGTTTATCAGTTCTGATTATTTTACAAATATCTATTTATAGTTTTAGGTCTTATGTTTTCAGTTAAACTCATTAAATAACTTCTGAATTGTATAAACTCGTTAGCAAATAAATATGAAAGATCATTTAAATATATTTTGAAGTATTTCTGATTTTTTGTAAACTTCTGATAGTGATTATTTTTTATTATTTGAAATAAAAAGTTAAATTTTTTATTGGCTTTACCGTAGCACAAATTTCTTCTTTCTAGTTCAGAATGTATTTTATCAATAATAGCATAATATGTATTAAAGAGTCTCGAATTTCAAAATTTATTTGTTCTTCTCTTTTTTTATTTGAATTTACTTTTCTTTTTCTTTTGCGTATTTTTTGATACATTTTGTGTCCCCATTTTGTTTCGTATATTTTGTGTCCCAATATATTAACTGTTCTCACTCTTCACAGATAACAAACATTGTTTGTTATTCTTCACAGATAACAAACATACTCCTTAGATCTCACTCTTTACAGATAACAAACATGCTCCTTAGATCCCACTCTTCACAGATAACAAACACACTCCTTAGATCTAATACATTTCAAATTAACAATTCATATAAACTTACAACTGTTTCTAAATCGATCTCAACTGACTGCAATTGTTTACTAGTCTATTTGAATATCTCTAGTATATCACCACATAATGTGGCTATTATAGCTGTTTCAAGACCGTCTAATTTTAAATATAGTCTATTAGCTTCTGAATTTGTGGTTGACTTTTCTGATTTCTCATCTTTGATAAAAGACAGTTAATTAATTATTTCATTCCAATTTTTGTTTAAACTAATACTTGCATCAGATCTTGCTGAACACCTGGTACCTGATAGTTTTTTGCATTTCCTGTTTTAAATAAATTGTTCTAAAGAATTTTCCATCTATATGTAGAAGCACTAAAAAATTTATGGATATTTTGATGCAGAATAAAAAATTCAGAACCATTTCTACAACAGTCCACAGTGCATTCACCAACAGGATTTAAAGAGTGTGCCTAGCATGGTACAAATGTAGCTTAAGGATTAACTTTTTTAATGCGTACTTGAAGTCCTGTATATCTACCAGAATAGTCGTAACTTTGATCGCAACAATTGTTTACATTTATTCCATGCTAACTCTTCAGATTTATGACTAGAGTTGGGTAAAAACCCTAAAAATCTTTCTATCAGACGGCGATTTTTTGAACATAACAAAAAATGAATACAGTTGATCTACATGGCTAATTTCAGGAGTAGAATCAATACTGATGGAAAAATATTTAGCTTCCTTTATTTCTTTAATTATTTGTTGCATAACATTATCTTCCATTATACCTATGAACTGCTCATATATATTAAAAGAGAGGCAAAATGTTGAACCTTTTTCTTTATTGCTAAATTTCTCAATATGCTGTGCTAAAAAAGGATAAAACTGAGCAACATAACTTTTTTTGTCAAATCAACATTTTCGCATGAATAATTCTTACATAATTATTCTTCCAACCATACAAACTTTATTCTACACAACCATATACACACACAACCATAGACACACAACCATACACACAAAATACTTTTATAATGTTTATAAAGATGAATTTCTAATGTTTACATTTTCGTTTTAAAAATATGCGCGCATATACTTATAGGGAGAAAAAACAAATTGAAAATTTTGACAAACAAAGAGTTCTGGAAGATGTTGCTGTGAGTATAGTAAGTGGAGTATTTTGAGGAATGATATTGACCTGTTATTTATAGGAATGGTATTGGTCCATTATTACGACAAATAATACCAACAACATAATCTTACGACAAAAATACCAACAATAACAAACATATTGCACTTTTTAATTCTTTAATCAACTGCATTATTAAGCAAAATGATATTAAAAACACAAAAAATGAATATGAATTTCAATATTCTTAAATATAAGATAATGCACTTTGGCAAACACAAAAAAACTTCAATAAATAATTATTGACAATAATAGTAAGATAAAATTATCAACATCAAAAATTATTATCAAGCGATCTAAAATGATAGGTTTGAGCAGCAGCTTCGAAAGCAAACACCAAAATTATAGATATTATTGCCAAAGCTTTCAAATGTAAAAGCTGTATTTTTTTAGGTTGTATGGTGTGTACCTAAGGCTACACCTGGAATTAGCTATTCAAGTATAAAGTCAATACTTAAAAAAAAGTATATCCAAAACAAACATGTGTATGGGTAATTCCACGGCGGAAACTGAAAAAGTAGTTAAATTTTAAACTCTTTTTTTCAGTTTTTAACAAATGAATATTGATGAAGACACATGAAAGTTCATTTAAAATATACCTTTACTTCTAAAATAAATGTATTTAAGTCATTTTTATGGTTCCGAAAGTTACGGTTTTTCTCATTGACGCATGTTAAAAAAGTACCACTGTAAAAGGTTATTTTACACATGATTTTTTTTGTATATTCCGAAATATTTTAAAGTGATAATGGAGCTAAAATATTCAATTTCTTGTTCTTCAGATTTTTTTCTTTAAAAATTAAATATATTTCAAAAAAATAATAAAATAACTTTTGCAATTTTCATGTAACGTAAGTTAACAAAAACATGATCAAGTTTTGTTTTTTCTAAAATTTAATTTGAAAACTTAAATTTTGTAATATTATAAGTGAAAGAATATTAAATCTTATATTTATACATTAAGATTTTTGAATAACGATGCTTAGTTAAGGCACATTTTAATTTTGAATTTGTGTAACGTAAGTTAAAACTACATTTATTTACAAAAGTTTTAGCGCTTTTTTTGTAAAGTTTTTTAACATAAAAGCAACGTTTTTCATCGCAAATCCCAAAGGGTTTGAAAAAAACAAAAATTTTTTAAAGTTACGGTTGTTTATAAAAAAAACGAAAACTACTTTACATCGCAATTCCTAAAGGTTTTTTTTCACTCTTTATACGTCAATAAGTTTTGATTAATTAAAAGTTATTCAAGCAAAACTTAGCAAAATTTGCTTTGCATTTTAAAATGGCTAAAAGTTCTAAACAGAGAGTTAAAATTTATCAAGCTGCTTATCGCCAGCGTGAAAAAATATATGAATGCTGATCACCAAAAAGCTCATCGTCAACAAATAAAACAAGATCCGGAAAAAAAAATGAAAGAAAGAAAAAAAATAAAGGAAAGAGTCCGAAAGTATCGAATCAAAAAGAAAGATTCTGCAAAAACAGTTAATTTTTCTACCATTATGAGTGTTCAAACAAAAGGGAAATTGCTCAAGAAAGTCCAAAAATCATTGCCCAAAGATCTCGCACAACGTTACAAAGTCCTAGCCACATTGCTGAATGGATTATTCAACAAAGAAACTACTCTTCCATTAAATAGCGTGAATAATCCAGCTTTAACTGAAGTAGAAATAAAAGTAAAAAGGTTCTACTGCGAAGATGACATTAGTCGACTGTCTCCAATTGTTAGGGACTTTGTATCAGTAATTGAAAATGGAAAGAAGATTAAGATCCAAGTTTGTCACCTTCTTTTAACCATGAAAAAAGCGTACCAGCTTTTTAAACATGATCACTTAGATATCAAGATGGGATTAAGCAGGTTTTGTGAACTATGACCAGTAAATGTTCGATCTATCGCAAATTTGCCTCATAATGTATGCGTTTGTACTTACCACGAAAGTATGCGATTTGCTTTGGATTCCTTAGTGAAAGTTGATCGTTACTGTTGTCTAACATTAAAATTGGGAAAGATATGTCTCAAAATTTTGTTTGTTAGGACTCATTAAATGATTGTTTCTACAACAAATGCAAAGATCTAAAGTTTTTCCAGCAATTCCTGGCCACCATTGAACCCCTTAACTTTGAAACAAATTGGTACCAATGGCAGAAACCAAATGAAAAGCGTTACGCTGTAATTGAAAAAGTTAAAACGTTTGGAAGTGGTAAAGAATTGATTGCTCACATTATGAGTATGAAAAATTCACAACTCATGCCAATATCAAGGGTAACCAATCTAAATGTTTTAAACTAAGCATTACTAAATCCATGAATCCATCATTGAATGTTGCTACTATTCAGGTTGACTATGCAGAAAATTTTAAGTGTTTTAGTCAGAATGAGCCTCAAGCAGCACACTATGGCCAAATTAAATTTCTCTTTTAACTGAAGCTATCTGGCAAAAAAATCTTAAAACTTTCACCATTGCATCTAACTCTCTGGATCACACTAAGACCTCCTTAATTGCAAATTTGGATAAGTTATTGGAGTTTATTTCATTTAATACCCAAGAAATTCACATTTTTAGCGATAATGCTACATCGCAGTTTAAAAATAATTGCTGCAAAAAAATGCCAAAAATATTATTTTGGCATTTTTTTGCAGCAATGCACGGCAAAGGAGTTGTCGATGGCATTGGGGCTACTTTAAAGCGTTTGGCAACCAACAGAGTAAAGTCTGGAAAAATTGAAATCCAATCAGCTAATGATATTGTGAATGCTATTCAAGACATAAATGTCAAAGTTCTATATTTGTCAAAGGAAGAAAAGTCAGCGCGCAATTGTGCACTCAAACTATCTTAAATTATCCAGCAAGTAAAAAAAGTGAAAGATATCTCTAAATCCCACTACTTTAATGTCGATAAGAGCCAGATCATAGCGGAAAAAACTTCACCATGACGTATTTAGTATTTAAAACAAATAAAAGGATATAACCATTTTAATTTTAAACTATATTCTTATTCACTTTATATTTTTGTTTTCCTAAAACAAATGGTTTGTAAATGGAATTAAGGGGGCGTCCATAAAGTATGTCACTCAATATTTGTCAATTTTAACCCCTGCCTCCGTTCACAAACGATCAGATATACATGCACCCCTCTCTCATTAAAAGTATGTCGCATATTTCAGCACCCCCCTCCCAAAAAAAACAACACAAAACATCCAACAGCAAACAAACCTTTTTCACGTTCTTGAAACTAAATGAAATTAAATATTTTGATTCTAATTTTTGAAAATAATCGCAAGGTAACGAAAGTGATGCAACATAAGTTAAAAACCTAGTATCAAGAAAACAAGTATATCTTTCTTAGGCGGTCACCTCTGATAATTTTTTTTATTATTATTGTAATTAGTATTGAATTCTCAACATCTTGTAAAAATTTCTAACACGATCCGCATTAATGGGTCGCAAATATTCGACCTAAAAGTTGCAACACTTTTTTTACCTTGTTTTCTGCGTAACGTAAGTTAAGTGGCATTTTTGGTAATAAATTCGCCCTCTCTTGGCAAGACTCAAAATTTTTTAGCTTGTTTTATTCTTTAGACTGACAGCTTTCATAAAAATCAGCTAAAAATTTAATTTACAGTTTAAATATGCAAATATTTGATAAAGTTGTTGCGCATGTAACGTAAGTTAAAAATGGAATTGCCCATATATATATATATACATATATATATATATATATACATATATATATATATATATATATATATATATATATATATATATATATATATATATATATATATATATATATATATATATATATATATATATATATATATATATATATATATATATATATATATATGTGTGTGTGTGTGTGTGTGTATATATATATATATATTTTAAATAAAATACTATGATTTAATTCTATTCAAACTATCTATTCATTAAATATCAATATAAAATTATGGTAAAAAGAGATTATAAATAGAAATGTTAAAAAATTTCTTTCTACCCCTTGACCACATGTAAGCAGGGCCATCCCTAGAATTGGCAGCGCCCACAGCAAACATAGTTGCGGAGTCTGACCTCTAGTAATAGTCAGGAAAACCTGACTATTACAGTTATACGCCACAGTGCCTGGAGCAATAAAAAACGTTTTGAGGTGGTGGCCATGTAAAATTTACAACCCCTTCAATTAGAAGAATAATTTGCAAAAACTTGGCTTAGAAAAAAATAAAAGATTTTAAAAACACTTTTAACCCTTTCATGCACTGGGTTGTATTAGCAAATTGAACAAAAAATTGAAAATGATTGAATTTAAAAAACATACATATAAAATTGCAACAAGTTTTAGTTAATTTAACTGAAATCAAATGGTTTATGGTTTATAAATCAAAACCGATTGCTTTTTCATACATACATTTTTTAAAAACAGAAATTTTTAATTTGTTGTTGCACAACAACTTAGTGCATGAATTGGCTAAATAATGCACTTACATATGATCTATATGTTTCCATAAAAGAGTTTTCTTGATTTTTGAGTAAGGTGAGGTTAATTGTAAATTTTACAAGGGGTGTAAATAACTTGTTGTCTTATGTTTACTTTTATACGTATATGCTTGTATATGTTTTTTGTTTGTTTTTTTGTTATTCACATCCTCAAGGCCGAGAAGGCCACTACAGATGAGGAGACTACTTAATAGTGGTTATAACCCTCTCTCAACTCTATAACTCTGAAACACGAACCTTAAAAAACAAGGCTGCTGCGCGGAGAAACAAGTTGAGCGCGGTACTACCAGGGACGTGGTGGGGATCGAACTCAGAACCTCTTGCTTATGAAGCGAGCGCTTTACCACTACACCACTACCGCATGTAAACATATACAAAAAAAATCTGAGTTACTTGTGAAACTGTTAAAAAAAAAATAAACAAAAAAAACTTCTAAAAACCTATTGATAGGTGGTCGAATATAGTTGTAAAAACTGCTATTTTTTACTTCTTCAAGTTTTCCTACACAGGAAACATATGCCAGTCGAGATTGTATTCCATTCATATCGGGAATCTATATACAAGTAATATTATGTAATTTTATTTATTAAACAACGATTATTTGATTCTGGTATTTCAACTTTTTTTAATTTTATAAGTAAAAATCGTAAAATAGATTCAAGAAACAAAATGAAAGAATGATGAAAAAAGAAAACAAAAAGTATTTACTAATCACTCACTCTGACTGGAGAGGCAAATGGATTGAACTTATTCCATAACATCCACCAACCAGAAAGTGTGTCACCAAAATTTGTAAGGGCTACTTCATCTTCAGAACCAACATCTACGCATATAATAGTCTTAACACCTAACGATCGCATTACATCTCCTGTAGGTTAAAAGAAAATCAAATATTGTTATGATTTTATTTTCAAAATCATGCATATATATAACAATTTTTTACATATATTTATATTTATATATAACATTATATAATTGAATATATATAACAATTATATATAATTGAAATTATTCAAAATTATATATCTTTAAAACAGTCCTGCATATTACACAATAGTTCACTTTATTTCATCATAGCAATATAATTAATCAGACTTGAAAAAATAGTTATATTAATAATTGAACCAGGCAAGTTATTCACATATCCTCCATCTAAAAGAAGATGCCCATCCACAGGATCACACATTGGTGGAAGGTATCCAGATAATGACATACTAGCTCTCACATATCTCCAGCAACAACCTAACATTTAAATATTTTTAAATGAAAAAATAATAACAACAAAAAGCAAGAATAAATAAGTACTTTTTCATATTTTTCAAAAATAACAAAAACAAAATATGCTTTGTAAACAAATAAAGATCAAAACATGTCAACTCACCTGTTTGATGGATTTTCATTTTAGAATCATTAATATCTGTTGTCACACAAAAATAAGGGAGTAGCATATCCTAACACAAAGTAGAGACGGGGCTTTATTACACAATAAGTAAAAATTTTTTTTTTAATTAAACTAAAAAGAATTGTAATATTACAAATGCTTGTATCTTTATATTGGTTTAAATAAAAATGTTTTTAAAAATTTGGAACAGTTTACATATGCCTTATATAAAATTGTTTATAACAATTTGGAGTGGTATATATATGATCTGTATAAAAAAATGAAACAATAATATAAATACTTCTATCTTTATATCACCAAATGTTGAGTGGATTTCTGAATTAAAAGCTTTTCCTTAAGAAAAAATAAAAAATATAACATATATAAAATAATTATGCTTCAAATAATGACTATTGAATAAATACAATAAAATGATTATCTTGATAATCTAAAAGCATAAAATAATCAAATATAAATTGAACAGCTTAAAATTACAAATAGTTTTACCGAGAAATAAAAAGCTACCAGTAAAAAGAGGTATGTATGGGTTAGGATATATCAAGAAAATAGTGAAAATAGATGTGTATGGGTATGTCATATCAAGAATTTTACTTACCAGTGAAAAGATGTGTATGGGTAAGAATGTATCAAGAATTTTACTTACCAGTGAAAAGGGATGTGTATGGGTAGGTCATATCAAGAATTTTACGCCACATTGATGCCATTTTCTGTTATAAATAGTGAAAACAAGAAAACTAAAAATACTTTTTATAAAATGAAATAAAACAATTTTTAAAGTATAAATAAAATACCTTGCATCCTTCTCTGCATTTTTGGATGGTTTTTACAACACATCCTTGCTCTGCATATAATGCACCTACAAATGCTCCCATACTAGTACCACCAATTGAATCAATTGGAATGTCTTAACAAAATAAATTAACAAAGAAAATAAACAAAAGTATCAACTATATTATTTTTATTTAATTGATTGAAAAATATATTTTAGTAATATTGTGGTCATGAATTAAATTCTTACAAAAAGTTAAAATGAAAAAGATAATAATAAAAAAAAAATGTAAGATAGAAAAAAACTGTTTTTAGTAAAACCTGCTTCTCTTAATGCTTTAATAACACCAATGTGAGCAATACCTCTATAATTATAAAAGATATAAGCATTAAATATCTGCAGAAAAATGTTAGAAATGTAAGAAAATAGAGAAAGTATTTACCTAGCACCTCCACCTCCCAAAACTAAACCTATAGATGTCCCTGTTAAAACTCGCGCTAATCGAGCAAAGTCAGAATGTCTAAAAAGTAAAAATTTGCGAAATGATAACTTGTATAACTTATTACTTAACAATATATTTATATTATTATATAATAATTATTATATACTAAATTTTAAATAAAATTATAATTGGATTATAAACAATACTGAAAACTTTCAAAACAAACTGATATTCATGATTCAAAAATTAAGTACATTAATTTGAAAAAAAATAATTATGCTAAAGGTTATTCATACTTAAAAATAATACACACTTAAAAGCTCAATATTTTGAACCCAAAAATTTTTTTAAAATCAGATGCTTGTTTTCTTTCTTTGCTCAAAACACTGCTTTAAAAAGAAATTCTACTAAAAACTTTTTGCAATGTGCAACATTGAATTTTTCAATTAAAAAACAAAACTTTTATTAGTCTAGTAAACTTAACCATTCAGATAGACTTGAATATTCAGCATAATTTTATTTTATTGAATGATATGCATCAAATCCCACTACTTCAAAAAAAAATCTGTTTTTTATATGCAAAATTTTTTATTGGTTCTCAAAAGCATCTCTGTTTATTTCTTTTCCAAAATTTAGTTGGGTTTAGAATGGCCACCTCAAGTCTGAATTTTCTAACATAGCCATAAATGTCAAAAAAAAAAAAAACTTTATTTAAACTATGTCATATTGGGTTTCAAAAGAAGCAAAATTAAATATAAATTTAAAAAATAATTATGATTTTATAAAAAATAGAAAAAAATAATTATAATTGAAAAATCTTGAAAAAAGATTTTTCAATTATAATTTTTAGTTAAAAAATATCATTTTCAACACAGTAAAATCCAAAAAAAATTATTTTTAATATATATAAATTATTTTATATATATATAAATTATTTATATATATATAAATTATTTATATATATATAAATTATTTATATATATATAAATTATTTATATATATATAAATTATTTATATATATATAAATTATATATATATATATATATATATATATATATATATATATATATATATATATATATATATATAAAGTATCGAACAAAATGAGTGCAACCAAATAATGCTAGTTTAGTTTCTTTATATGAAAGTGCTGCATTTTTTCAATTTAGAGAAATAACTATGTAACTGTTTAGAAACAAAATTCTTCAAGTTTTATTCATCACAAAGTTCATTATTTGTACACGAAAAGTAATAAATTAATCAAAAGTATTAAAAAAAGTTGATTTCCTTCTGGACAAAACAAGTGCAACTCGACAAAATGTTGATCAAGCTGTATTTCGCTAGCAATATTTCGTGGCGAATCCTTTGTTGTCGATCACAGCCTTGCATCTTCAAGGCATAGATTCGATCAGGTGATCAATGAAACTTTGTGGAATCGCTGCCCAGGCCTTTTAAATTTGTTCAAACAGTTGATCCTTATTACGAACACCTTCACGATTAATTCTGCGGTTGACACAGGTTCTCAACCCTATCTCCCACAGGTTCTCGATAAGGTTGAGATCCGGAGATTGAGGTAGCCAATCCATCACCGATAGGTGGTTGCTTGACTACTTTTGCAGTGTGTTTCGGATCATTGTCTTGCTGAAAAACCTATTTTATTGGCATATTCCATTCAGCATGAGGTAACATAACATCTTTCAGGATATTTTTATACATGAAACGGTCCATTATTCCATCGTTTCGATGTATTGGACCTAGACCGTTAGCAGAAAAACACCCCCAGATCATTACATTGCTTCCACCATGCTTCACGGTCTTTTGGCAGTAACATAAATCGAGGCATTTTCCGGCCGGTCGACGTACACGGCAAATGCCATCACTCCCAATGATGTTGAACTTCGATTCATCACTGAACAGGACAGTTAGCCATTTCTGCACATTCCAGTCAATATGAGATGTAGCAAACAGGAGTCTTTTCTTCTGGTTTTTTAGTGAAATCAGCGGTTTCTTTGCAGGGCGTCGAGAAAACAATCTGGCTTCAACAGCACGTCGTCTGATTGTTCGGTCCGATACAGGCAGCTCTAAATGCTTTTGTACCTCGACTCATGATATCCAGGGATCCTTCTTGATGGATCTGACGATCATAGAATCCTCTCTAGAAGTGGTGGAACGCGGTCTTCCACCTTTGTTATCTGCTGCCAACTTCCCTGTAGAATGATATTTGGATCATAGTCTTGATACGGTCCATTTTTTCACGCGATATTTATCACAAATACTTTTTTGTGACATTCCACTTATGTAATCGCCAATAATTTTCTTTCTTAGTTCCAATCCAAGACTGTCGGGAGCCATTTTTGCACTTGAAGTCATAAAAATAATAAAAATAAATAATCACGCTTCTCAAGGCTTACCGTGTTACATTTACCTTGTGATGATACAATAATGCTCTGTGGAACACAACGTCTTGGTTGGATGTGGACTGTATTGATGTAATGAAACACTTGTTGTATTTCACTTCTTGTATTGATGTTCTTCGATAAAACACTTTGATAAAACTCACTTCGATAAACTGTCTTGATAATACTGACTGATTGACTTCCATATACTGAATGAATTACATGTCGATTTACATGTCTCTTATAAAGTAAAATGAACCTGTATGAACCTGTTCTGGAAGATTCTAGATGCTTCTTTTCGATGCTTCTGGAAGCTTCTGGATGCTTCTGAATGTTTCTGGATATTTCTGGATGCTACTGGATGCTTCCAGATGCTTCTTCTGGAAACTTCTGGAAGCTTCTGCATGCTTTTGGAAACTTCTGGATACTTTCTTTAATTATTAAAAAAATTACTTATGAAATTGAAACAAAGCAAAAAAGTTGCACGTGTTTTGTCCGCTACAAAATGGCACTTGTCAACGAAATTCTGCCTGTGTGCTGTCACCTGTCAGCTGGTTGCTCATGTCATGGAATGCTATGACTCCAGACTCCTGAACTGTTTGCTGTGGTAGTATAGTTCGTTTCGTTTTTAAGACATGTAAAATTAGGAACACTTTTTAGCATTGTTCGATGTTGGTTGCAAATGTTTTGTCCAATACTGTATATATATATATATATATATATATATATATATATATATATATATATATATATATATATATATATATATATATATATATATATATATATATATATATATATATATGTATATAATATATATACATATATAATATATTATATATATATATATATATATATATATATATTATATATATATATATTATATATATATTATACTGTATATATATATATATATATATATATATATATATATATATATATATATATATATATATTTATATATATCTATATATATAATATATATATATATATATAATATATAATATATATATATATATTATATATATATATATATTATATATATATTATACTGTATATATATATATATATATATATATATAAATATATATATATATAATATATTATATATATATATATATTATATATATATATATATATATATATTATATATATATATATATATTATATATATATATATATTATATTTATATATATTATATATATATATATATTATATATGTATATATATATTATATATATATATATTATATATATATATTATATATATAAATATACATATACGTATATATACATATACATATATGTATGTTAGGCTGAAGTGAAAATAAACAAAAGTGTGAATTTCATCACAACAAACCATACTTATTTGCCAATCCATGTATGAAACCAGACGCATTTGTAAAAAATAAAAATGCTTTACTGGAAGTGCCCTTTTTTGACCCTTAAACATCAGACAGGTCTCTAATATTATAGAAAAAAAATTTCTTCAAAAGTATGTTGGGTCTCAAATTTATTATTTATTATAGATCATTATTTATTATAGATACAACTGCTACAGAATAATATTCCGTGAATCTAACAAATAATTTGTAGACTATGGCAGTCCAATTGTTTTTCAATATTAGTATCACTATGATAAGTGTTTATCAAGTCTATTTTTAAATTGGAAGACATTATCAGCCTCGACAACATCTTTCGGTAGTTGATTCCAATATGTACTGATTCTATTAGTGAAGAAGAATTCTCATTGGCAAATGTTAATCTTGGTTTGCTTGATGATGGGGTGTTGATTATTTCTAACTGCTCCTGCAGGACCTTGTAGCTGATGCCAGTGTGGTTTAATTATTGGGACCTGCCAGTTTACTTTTATAAAGCTATTGGAAATTTTAAAGTAATCAATTAGCATTCCTCCTATTCTTCCATCTTTAAAGGTGGTTAAACCGAGAACTTTGAGTCTTGATTCATAATTAAGTTTACTTAAAGCATTAGTTTAGTAGCTCGTTTTTAAATTCTTTCAAGATTTTCCAATGATTTTTTTTGTCTTTTTTTCTATAAGAATTCCATGCTGAAGAAAATGCTTCAAGATGAAGTCTTACAAATGATGTGTACAATCTTGAATGATTTTACGTTCTAATAAGTGTAAGTTCGCTTAAGCATTCCAAGATTAAAATTAGCTTTTGATATATACAGGGTTACCACTATTAAAACTGAGGCTAAAAATAAGGATTTTAAGGAGAATTAAGGATATATTTTCCCAATTTATAAAAAGATTTGATTGCGAACGCCGATTTTTTCAAGGAAAAAATAAGGAGAATTAAGGAGAAAATGATTACTTTAAAAACAGAATCATTCTTTTTTTAATAAACATTATTTAAAAACTTCATTTTTCTTTTTAACGGGCTTCTTTTTTTCAACATAAAGCTTTTCAAGAGACTCTAGTTTTTCAAAGGCAGCTCTTTTTAATGCATTAGATTTTGATATGTCAACTTTAATGTCATCTAATTATAAAAGAGAATCATTAAATAATGATATTTCATTTAGTATTATATGAACTAAAAATTAGTAAAAGAAAAACAAGAACAGCCTAATTTCAAATTTCAAAACTTGACCTAAAATATATGTAACACCACTAGATTAAAAAATATTATACTTTAAGTCTTTGATTTCCATGAACAAAGTGGCCAGCCACTTTGTACAAGGAAATCAAAAAAAAAAAATCTAAAAAATGATTTTTAAACCAAAAAATTAATATATATATATATATATATATATATATATATATATATATATATATATATATATATATATATATATATATATATATATATATATATATATATATATATAGATCTATAGTTTGTTGGCTTTGGGAAGAGCGGAAGGAAAAAAGTGATTCTTACGCCAACACATACGTCACTTTTAATTACTTTTGACTTTCGTCCAACATTTGCGTGTTGGACGAAAGTAAAAACCATTAATTTAATTACAAATAAATCGTTTTTTAAAAAA